>NW_024412441.1:19144243-19191459 GCF_014898765.1 Herpailurus yagouaroundi | reverse complement strand
CCAGGCGCCCCAAAATGACTGCATTTCTAATAGAGGAATGTCAGACTCCCTAACAGTGATGGGAGGGAGTTTTTGGCTGAGGGGCCTTTCCAAGTCCTATTCTATATTTCATCCTATGGAAAGGTAGTTTCTTGCATTGTACTAAGTTGAAACATGGGATTCAGGCAGATTTTACCAAATTAGTATTGTAAATAAGAAAATGCCTTAATAAAGGAACCAGTCCCTGTCAGTGTCTCTGAGACCCTCTCTAAGAACTCCAGTATCTCTGAACCAGAGAACAAGGCAATAAATGAGATGTGGATCTTAGTGACAAAGTGTCATGGGGGACAAGTTTGAACAAAAGTAGTAACTCCTCAAACCTGAGATGAGAAAGAAAAACACAGGATTTCTTTAACCTCAGGGAAAAGAGTAGGACGAGCATGACTACAGACAGACTAAACAGACAGAGAATTTAATAAATACAATGGAAAAATAATTTAACATCCCAACAGGAATGTATTTAGGGTCCATGCTGTCAGAGGGCTGGTCCTTTTGTCTAAATTTCTTAGATTAATGCATGACACCACAGACTCATAGGAGAGAGGTAATAGGGTTTTGAGTGTTGCAGTATTGGACAGTGATGTATAAAGAGACAGAAACAACACTTCATACGTCAGGGGACTCGCCAAAAAATACCAAGTTAGTTGTCAATGGAAGAGTCTGTACTATTTAAGTGTAGTAGAGACCCTAGAACCAAATCAACTGAAGCTTTCACACTTTTGTTGCAGCTACAGTTCTTAACAAGGTGGATGTATATATCTTGGCTACTGATACAACAAGATTAAATATAGCAATGGGCCTCTGATGATTTCCATTTAATTAAATCAGTTCCCTAATGCTTGTTCAGATTTGTAATGAAAGGAAAGGGGGTGGAGACAGGGGAGCATTTGTGAATCTAGAATAATGGAAACAATCTTTTGGAAGGTAGTTATTGTATCGTTGTGTCCAATCATATTTCTTTTAACTTGAAAAAATGTATATTCATTAAAAGATACTTAATAGACTTTACTTATATGTAATTAATCTAGAGAGATCAACTCTTTCTAAGTTGTCAGATTTCTGTCAATACTAAGTTTGGTAGACAAAAATGCTCATAATCATTTTGAACTCAAGTTTGGAGAATTTTTAGACAGTCATCCCTACTGCTTTTACTTTTATGTGGTGAACAGCAAATCTCTGTTATCTGATGGCCACTTTAGAAAACCCATAGGCAGGGGCACCTGGGTGGCTCAGCTGGTTGAGTGCCCAACTTCAGCTCAGGTCACGATCTCGCAGTTCGTGAGTTTGAGCCCCACGTCAGGCTCTGTACTGACAGCTCAGAGCCTGGAGTGTGCTTCAGATTCTGTCCCCCCCCTCTCTCTGCCCACCCCTACTTGTGCTCTGTCTCTCTCTTTCAAAAATGAATAAACATAAAAAAAAAATTAAAAAAAGAAAGAAAATCCATAGACAGTTTAAGAATAAAATACATCTTAATAATTATACTGTTTCAAATTTGGGTATGACTTTGGGAAAGGCAAAATCAAGAATAGTTTTGAGAGAGGACAAGATATGTGCTAAGTATCTAAATTAGGAAAAAGGGGTGCCTGGGTGGCTCAGTCAGTTTAGCAACAGACTCTTGGTTTCGGCTCTGGTCATGATCTTGCAGTTTTGTGAGTTCGAGCCCCACATTGGGCTCCGAGCTGGCAGTGCGAAACCTGCTTGGGATTCTCTCTCCCCCCCTCTCCCTACCCCTCCCCTACTTGTGCTATCTCTGCCTCTCTCAAAATAAATAAATTTATTTAAAAAATAAAAAAAAATAAAATAGGAAATAATGATTCTCTAGACAAAAATACCTTGGTTTACTCAAACTTGATTTTTACCTTTATTTTACATTATTCATGCACAGATTGCAATAATTTGTTAATATACCTTTATATGTATTTAGGCGTGGACATTTATATTTAATAAACCTAAGTTTGTATCTATTGCTTTACAATAGAATTTGTCAGGGGCACCTGGCTGGCTCAGTCAGTTAAGTGTCCAACTCTTGGTATCAGCTCAGGTAATGATTTCATGGTCATGGGATCGAGCCCTGCCTCAGGCTCTATGCTGAGCTTAGAGCCTGCTTGGGATTCTTTCTCTGCTTCTCCTTTCTTTCTCTCAAAATAAATAAACTTAAAAAAAAAAAAGTATAATTTATAATTATATTAAATAAAAGATGTAGGAGTACCTGGGTGACTCAGTCAGTTGAACATGCAACTCTTGATTTCAGGCCATGATTTCATGATTTCACAGTTCATGATTTCCACGGTTCATTGAGCCCCAGTGTTGGGCCCCAGCACAGAGCCTGCTTGAGATTCTCTCTATCCCTCTCCTGCTCTCTCTTGTGTGAGCGCACACTCTCTCTCTCAAATACTTAAAAGAAAAAAAAAGTATACATATTAAATTTACCATCTTAATAAGGAGTAAATCATATTCATTATGCTACATACATATTTGTATTTCTCTGTAATTATTGTACCTGATTTATATTGTTTATAATATATAAGTGTTAACAATTAGTATAACATATAACATTCTTAACACTTTATATTATCTTTAACTTAAGTGGCCAACAAATTTTTTCTCCATACAATGAAGAAAATTAGAGAACAGAATATGAAGAATTATTCATCTATTAAAAAAATTTTTTTTAATGTTTATTTATTTGAGAGAGACAGATAGCATGAGGGAGGGAGGGGCAGAGAGTGGGAGACACAGAATCTGAAGCTAGCTCCAGGGTCTGAGCTATCAGCACAGAACCTCTTGTGGGGCTCGAACTCATGAACCATGAGATCATGACCTGAGCCGAAGTCTGACACTTAACCCACTGAGCCACCCAGGAGCCCCAAGAGAGAAAAGTTTAGATGCAGAAAAGTTTTGATGTATATACATATATAAAGAGTGACAGATGGTTTAGACAGTAACTTGGACCCTTGAAAATTTTATCAAGCTGTGTGATCAAAAAAACCAGTACTTGTTACTCCTGGAAGTTTGGGAAGGAGAGGATACCACCTGTATTAAGCAAAATTATCTCTTTTTTTTTTTTATTAAATTTTTTTTTTGAACGTTTATTTATTTTTGGGACAGAGAGAGACAAAGCGTGAACGGGGGAGGGGCAGAGAGAGAGGGAGACACAGAATCCGAAGCAGGCTCCAGGCCCTGAGCCATCAGCACAGAGCCCGACGCGGGGCTCGAACTCACGGACCACGAGATCGTGACCTGGCTGAAGTCGGACGCTTAACCGACTGCGCCACCCAGGCGCCCCAAAATTATCTCTTTTTTAGAAAAACAGGACAAATAATCTCTTCATGGGATTTCTTCGTTTTTTTTGTTGTAAGGTACCTCCTAAATGCACCATCTTATTTGTGTCAAAAGCTCCTCAAAATGGCCAGTGCAATTCCACTTGGTGGAACTGCTCTTGGTGAAACTGTGCTAGTTAAGATGCTAAGTATTAGTATTGCGATGACAAAAGATGCCCCTGGAAGAGGTGCAATTTTAGATTGAGAAGATGTCAAGAGAACTGGAATGGTCCTTAAAAGTAGTGCTAGCGCTCAGGTAACTTCTCGGAGACCCAAAGACAAAACTAAGCAAGAAGTCCTTAAAAGGTTTTGAAATGATATGAAGCAAAGGAATGACAATATGGGGATTTCCATGGGTCTACTTGGGGATGGACTTACCATGCTTGCAGGTAATCTTTAAGGAGGCCCCCAGGATCCTTGCCTCTTGGCAGTCATACATTTGTGTAATTCCCCTCTTCCTTGAGTTTGGCTGGACTTATGGCTTGCTTCTAACCAATGGAATGCAACAAAGGTGATGGAATGTACATGACTGCATTTGCATGATTACCTAAGAGTATAGCACATGATGAGGTTTTTGGAGGTGTTAGTGGGGTTCACAGGGTCCGGAGTCCATGGCCAAGAAAGAATTCTTGAAGACATCTTTGGTGCAAAAAGGTGATTTTATTTAAGCACCCTGCCCTGGACGATGAGGAAAGACTGATTATATACTATGGGGTTGGGGGAGGTAAAGTCCAGGGGAAGTTTCCAGGGAGATTTTCATATGCTAAAGACTCACAGGACACTGGAGGCCTAGCTACTGTCAAGCTAAGGCTGTTTTTCCTTCTAGCAAAACATTAAGACAGTAGGGTGTTCCTAAAAAAACATTTTACTCTGCCAGCCTCAAGGATTTGTCAATGGGCTGCATGTTACAAGGGAATGGAGTTCTAGCTGCCATTTCCTTCTGCCTTTGTTTCCCACTGTGGAGGGCTAGTGGAGACCTAGGTCCTGAAGGACTATGATCTCTATCAGTTAACCTTTTGTTTTCCACTTTCCTTTGTTCTTGGGCAGCCAGGAGTGCCTGAGGAGTATCACACATATCCCACCTGGTTGGGTTGTGGGGGGTGTTTGTGGTCTGTCAGCTTGCCTTGTGCTCCCTCATTAGCACACATCTTGCTAGTTTCTCTCTTCAACACTGACTGCCTTTGAAGAAACAACTTGCCATGAATCCTACAATCACAAGCAAATGATAAGAGAGAGCTTGGAAGCAGATCCTTTCCCAGTCAAGGCTGAGGAGAACTCAGCCTTGTGAGACTGTAAGTGACTAAGCCCAGCTAAGCCCAGACTTCTGACCCACAGAAACAGTGGGATAATTAAGTGTGTGTTGCTTTAAGCAACTGGGTTTGTGGTAATTAGTTACACAGCAATAGAAAACTAATGCACTAGCTTATAGCCATGTGCGCCTTATACTTTTCTCCTTATTGACAATTTTATTTACAAATATTCAACAACATTTAGGTCCTTTTTTCTAGTCATGGACTGTTGAGGTTAAAATTACTTACCTAAACTTCATTAGAATCTTTGGGTAAAAATTAACCAATGTTCTTTTCCCCATTGTAAACATTAATATTAGTATAGTGAAAGAGATGGCAATAAATTAGCAGGGACCAGCTTTTATTAACACAGCTATCCTCAAACCACCTCCAGCAAGGACACATTTTGTTGTAGCATACAGGTTTCTCTCCAACTAGAATGAGCTCTCTGAAGTAAGTGTCTTCTGGCTTTAAGGTCTCCTCCAGGCCTTACATATACTAGATATTTCATAATTGTTGAATTGAAACTGTAATTGCATTCAAGCTTAGTAATTAATGATATCTGGCTCATTTCAGGTAGCAATTCTGAATGCTCTAAAACATCAAGACCTATGACAGGATGAATACTACATAATATGAATACTGTCATAATTATGAGTAGTATGCCAATGTTATTGTTGCCCAAACTAAACCTCACAAAAGACAAAGGGAAATAGGCAACTAGAATTCAGAGATTCTTCACCATCATCTTTGATTAGCTGCCACAAAACTTCCCACTATTGAACCTGTCCTACAATTCTTACTTCTCCCAACCCCTCCAGGTATCTGAAATAGGAAAAAAAAAAAAAAAAAAGGAAATAAAACAATTCTCCCTAAAAGATTTCTCCCGTCTTTCTCATCTTTTAAATATTACCTCAACCGTTGGCAGAGGTTTCTTAGGAACTCAAAGAACATCAATAAAATTTGGGCCAATTTAGATTTATAATTAGAAAAAGATACTATTTTTGGTATTAAATTTAAGAATAAAATGCAGCCAACTCTACATATATACTTATAGACACTAAAGCACAAAGCAGTCAATCTAGCTACACCCAATGTTTAATGACTGTGGCCGAATCTCTGTTCTCTAGCAAGAGACTAAACTCCTGATGGGCAGGGACTGCTCATCTGGTCTGCTGTGCATTTCCCCAACACGTAACACACTGCTCACTCAAAGGGACACTCGAGGAATTTGTTGCGTTCAATTAAAAGAGAAAACAATATTTTAAACAAGTCAATGGTGACTGCTAAGGTGACATCTGAACCCAGATGTTTAAACAATACCACTCCAGCCCATTCTGCAGTGAAACTATCAGACAGAAAAGAGAGTTAAATCAAATACCAGCACTGAAACTTCCAAGCCTATACAAGGAAGAAATCACACCATGGTTAGCCAGTGAAAATGACTAGAATTTAAAATATATTTTAATGAGAACACTTTCTATCTTTAAATAAAAATGATTTACATTTTTAAATATGAAACTGCTCTGGCATTAGGACTTAACTGCTTCCTGATCTACAGGGTTTAGATGCCACCGCACCACTAATTCCCCAGTGCTCTTGAGACACGTGTTAGACATGTCCTCTTCCGCTGGAAGTCCTTGTGGCAACTTCAGGGGCTGGATTCTGTGACATAAGAAAATGCTTTTAGAATTACACTAGGTAATACATTTTTTTAAATAGCTGAAGTAACAAACAACAAACCTTATCAAATGTTTAACCACTTTCAGTTTTGCATTCACTGAAGGTATATTCTTGTGAACTTGAGGAGTATGTGCCTATAAACAAAGGAAACAGGGTTATGGATCCATTTCAAAGCAGATGGTCCCATGTTACAGTGAAATGTTAAGGTGAAACCCATTTTGTCTGAATCAAATTTTCAAATAAATTACACTAAATAATACATTTAAATGAGTGAAGTAATAAAAATGTACCTTAAAGTTTAAAAATTATAAAATTTAAAGCAAATTTAAACAACTAACTTAAGAGGACTTAAACAGCTGCTTACTTTTTCTAATCCAAGCATCTTTATTATATCTTTTTCCCAATATGGACGTCTTTTTGTACTCTTTATTCTGGTAACAATATGCAGTTTATGAGGGTGCTGTGGATCCCCACCATATTTTTCATGATCTGCAGGTGAAGGCTGAAATACCTAGGAAAGAATTATAAATGGTAAGTTTTCAATTACACAGTTTCTATGTATTTCCTTTTCCTTTCTTAACCACCCCCCAAAATCTACATAACGATCTCATCCCCAATCCTTCTGAAATCCTCATCTTCAAACTGATTATTCAGACAAAGTCTAAGGATTGCATACTCTGAAAAAAAAAAAATCACACAGGCAAAGACTGTTTTGTTTTGTTTTAAGAGCAAAGCGGGAGTAACCAAAGGACATTAAAGAGTTCAAATGCCAGGAGACTGTATTAGCACCAGATAAGCAGGGCACAGTAGCATCCCTCCACCCCATTCAGGCAGGGCATCAAAGATAAGCTTACAATGACAACACGTGAGTATGTGTTAGTACAAATGACTGCCTACAAAGGGTCAGAAACAGCTCAAGAGAGCTGACATTAATACTGATTCTCTAAAAAATCAAAAGGTTCTAGTAAGCTATCACACAAAAAACTTCCCTGAGTATATAAAATGTACTAAATAAAGAGGTACATGGTAATACTATTTGTAATAATGAAAAATTTAAAGGCCACATCCATGTTCCTCGTAGAATAACTAAATGGAATTACAAGGCATACATTTGAATTAAAACTAGTACAAAATAATAAAACCAGTAATATATGATACAACTGAATAAATTATGATGTATCCCATGGGATACAATGCTGCCATAAAAACCAATAAGGTTAACTATCTTAGCAGCTACTAACATTGAAGGATGGCCATAATACATTCTTGAGAAAAAAATAATTCCACACCACTATGTGTAGTAGGATCTCATATTTGTTTCATCTGTACCAAGTACATGAGTGTGTACACAGGATACACTACATAACGACTAATTCTAAGAATCATGTAATATACATATGTGCATATACATACACTTATATATGTATAAAGGTCTCAAAGACATTAGATCGAGTCATATCACCTCTGGGAAATCAGACCAAGGAAGGACATGGACACACGGACACACACACATGGTGGCACTTTGATCAAAAAGGGTATTATTTAATTATAAAATAATATTGTAGAAACTTATCTGCTGAGAGGTTCACATTATATTGCTAAATGAAGACAGCAGCTAAAGAAGCATTTTACATGAGATGATTCACATCTTTAAAAACATATAACAGAAAAGGATATGGAAGCTGTCTCCAGGTGGTGGGATTAAGGGTGTCTTTTTGCTCTTTTTGCTCATTTGTATTTTCTAGGGGTTTTGAAGAGATGCAGGGTGAGAAGAATGGTGGTAAACAGAGGATGGGGCAGGCATGCTGAAGAAAAACAAAGATTTAAAGAAACAGTGTAAAGAGCACAAAATATCTGGGAAAACCAAGGGTAAATGTGTGGCTCAAGTAGAAAAAAAACAGAAAGCAATGTAGAGGATGAAGTTAAATTGCTCAACCGTGCTGGGCCTTCAGAAACTTCCAGAAGGGATACAGAGCTCTTGAAGACTTGAAGCAATATGACTACAATTTTAAGGGACTCAGAAAGAATATACTTGTAAGAGGACAAAATGAAGTGGGAATGGGAGACTGGTACCAGGAAACTTGCAGCCCTGGTTTAAGAGCCTGAACTACAGTAGCTGCAACAGAAAAGGGACTCATTTGGGGACTCTGGACAGTAAAATAGATGCATTTGTGGTGAATGGAGGAAATGGAGGGGTTGAGATGGACACATCTCCACCCTGATTTGGGAAATCAGATAAAGGATGGTAGCATTAACTGATATAACTAATACAGGACGAGCATCCTATTTCATTTGGTTGTTTGGAGGGGAAGTAAGACAAGTTTGATTCTAAATATGCTTAACCTGAAATACCTCTGCATTATCCACAAGGCAGGGTCTAGGAACATGTGAGAATAAAGGAATAAGTTCAGGAGATAGGCATGGGCTGGAGATACACATCTCAGAATCATTTCCATGAAGTTTGAATTTTCATATTTGCTACAGCTGACAATCAAAATCAATGCCTTACACATTTTAAAGGAATGCTAACGTCTGTATCTATCCTTTTATTCTAGAACTTTACAGACTAAGAAACACGAAAAGATACAAGACAATACAGTTGTGGAAAGGATAGCAGCAGCAAAGCCATGACTTGAAAAATAAAGAGGTTTCTGATATAAGAACATCAAGCATATTAAAGGTGTCAAAATAGTCAATGGTAACACTATTTTATCTTTAAAAAAAATCAAAGGAGAATGGTAGTTGTCAGGGGCTGGGGAAAAGAGATTGGGGAGTTATTATTTAATGGGTACAGAGTTCCAGTTTTGTAAGATGAAGAGTTCTGGAGATGGATGGTGTGAGGACTGCACAACAATATGAATGTATTTAATAACACTGTAACGTACACTTAAAAATGGTTGAGACAGTACACTGTATATATATTTTGCTGCAATACAAAAAACTGGGGGAAAAAAAACACAAAAAAACCCAGACTTTAAAAACTAAATGTAGTCTTTTCCATATATTCCATCAACTGCATAACTGCATTCTTAGGTACTTACCTCAAATGAGTTGAAAACTTATGTCCCCACAAGAACTTGCACACAAATGTTTACAGCAGCTTTATTCACTACTGTCAAGAACTGGAAACAATTAAGATGTCCTTCAGGAGATGAATGGCTAAACAAACTACAGTATATCCATAAAGCCAAATATTATTTGTAATAAAAAGAAATGAACTGCATAGCCACACAACTCAGGTTATAAAAATGCAACTTTCATTATTTCCAGAAACTTGTTTGATTTCTGAGTCCCCAGCCACTTGAATGGAAAATAACTTGATCTTTCAAATTCGTGTTTTTCCTTAACTCTATCCAGATATGTTTTAGCTAACTCACAATTTATCATTCTTTTGACTAAGTATAGTTAACAAAAAGCTAGCAATCCTGGTGGCAAGATGTCAAGAAACCTTAACTGCATATTGCTAAGTGAACGAAGCCAGTCTGAAAGATTACATGTGCATCATTCCAACGATAAGGAATTCTGGAAAAGGCAAAACTATAAAAACAGGAAAAATATCAGTGGTTTCCAGGGGTTGGGAAATGAGAGGGAGGGATGAACAGGTGAGAACAGAGGATTTTTAGGGCAATGAAACTAGTTGTATGATTCCCTAATGACCCAGGACACTGTGCATTTGTCAAAAGCCACAGAATGTGTAACACTGATAGTAAACCCCGATCCAATCTAAGGACTTTAGTTAATAATAATCTGTCAATTCTGGTCCATCAATTCTAACAAATATGTACCAATACAAAATGTTAATTATAGGGTAACTATATATGTTGGGGGAGGGAGTATATGGGAACTCTCTGTACTTTCTGTTCAATTTTTCTATAAGCCGAAAACTGCTGTAAGAAATAAAGTCTATTCATTTAAACAAAATAAAACAGAAGTTAATAGGGGGCTTAGCCAGTGTTTTCCAAAAGTATGATATGTACACATAAGTATAGCAAAGAAAACGCAAAGATCCCAAGTTGCAATACTCAATATATAAAGTGAACACAAAGAAGCACAGAGACAGAGTCTGAGCCGGAGGAAGACCCACTGTTTTCCTGAGGATAATGGTGATATGAAAACACAAAATATTAAGGCAAAAATCATAAGCGGGAATAAACAGGTACTAAGATGATAAAACCCCACTACTTCAAAGGCCAGTGGCACATTAAAAAAAAAAAAAAAAGAATCATTACCTAGATAAATTCTACCATGTGTTATTTAAACTCTATACTACCATGGACATCCACAAATAATTCAATGTAAAAGTTTTCAATATTACACAAATAGGTACCATTTGAAAACATAACATGCTTAAAAAAATAGTAACGCTAACCCCCACCCCACCAAACCCTTGTTCTTACTTTATCTGGAATTCTTGACTTGGTAAATTTGTGACGAATCCAATCTGTACAAATGAGAGACTCCACACCTTTTGTTACAGTCTAAACATGACAGAAAACATTTTTTAAAAAACTCTGGCTAGTGCAGAAATCTATACTCACCAATTTTTAGGTGACAAAAGTCTGTTTTTATTTAACCTATAATTATCAAACCTTTATCTCAGCTCCTTAGCTGAATGAATACATCTCACCTTACCACTAACGTTATAAAGCAAAAAGCACATATAGACTTCTCTTTTTTTTTCAAGTTTTTATTTAAATTCCAGTTAACATTCAGTGTAATATCAGTTTCAGGTGTAGAATTTAGTGATTCCCACTTCCACAACACCCAGTGCTCATCACGACAGGTGCCCACCTTAGTACCCATCACCCATCTAGCCCATCCTCCCGCTCCCATCCCCTCCAGTAACCCTCAGTTTGTTCCCTATACTTAAGAGTCTGTTTTCTGGTTTGCCTCTCTTTTTTTCTTTTTTCTCCTATGTTCATCTGTTTTGTTTCTTAAATTCCATATATGAGTCAAATATAGACTTCTTGACCAGGGTGGGCAATATTTTTCTATAAAGGACAAGACAGGAAATATTTCCAGCTTTAGGGCTGTATGGTTTCCATTGTCAAGTCTCAACTCTGCCACTGTAAGGTAAAAGCAGCCACAAACAATATGTAAACAAATAGGCATGGCTATGTTCTAATAAAACTTGATTTACAAAAATAGGTGGACTGAATTTGACTTGCAGGCCGTAGTTTGCCAATGCCTGCTCTAGACAATGTGCAATAATTTACCTTCACCAATACAATGTAAAAGAAAAGGAGGTGCCAATTTTATTTCTAGTCCCTACAATGCCAACACTCCTAGTTTCTATTTCTTATTCCCTTTCTACAATCTTCCAGTCCTGTTGCTCTCAGTCTGCTAAAGAAAAAGGATTCACTGCCAATCCTTCCCATCAGGAAACTCCCCTCTGGATGGGCAATAATCATTCCTTTCATGCCCTCTCTGTCCTGCAGAGATCCACAAACAACTAGACAGTAAGTAGGAGTGAATGAGGGAGAGAAAGGAAAAACATGGGCTTCTAATCCTGGCTCTGTGCTCACCATTTGTGAGAAATGAGACACTTATCCTCTCAGAGAGTCAATTTCCTCAGCTATTTAAGAAGGAAATAATACTGATCACACAGGATTAATCTAAGGTTAAGGCAATGTACTGGCCAGCACCAATGTATGGCCAGCAGCAGGTCTGTATCTAGACTCTGGCCCTCATGAATGGGTTAGGCTGTACTGCTACAATTTCTGTAAGAAAGAATAGAAGGAATTACATGAAAATACAAACACTAGTGATCTCTGGGAGAGGGCTTTTCTTCTTTCTGCTCTTCCATATTTTTCTATGATTGGAAATATACTCTTTTCATAATTGAAGGGAAAAACCTAAAACTTTAAAAAGATTAAGGGGAATCAACAGTGGCCATTTTTTACCAGCATGTTTTCCAGGAAAAGATCTTTTGTGTTTTTAAATTTTTAGTGATAAAACAGCCGATCATAAATCATAAATAAAACTGCTCTTCAACATTAAAAAACACTATATAAAAAAAGGAACTTGTACAGTTTAACTTGCCTGTTTGTTTTGTTAATTACAAAAGAGAGAGAAATCACTCTTAAGGAATAAAAAAAGAGAGAAAGATGATACTTGAAAAGAAATACTTACTTGGAGTCCACCTGGGGGCTTCTGAACTATTGAGCGCAAAATCCCTGCCATGAGTGTGGTGACTGTTCTCTTCAAAGGCTATGACAAGCATAAAACAGATCCATGGGTCAAATATGTATTGGAAATGGACAGGTGCCTACTTACATATTATTAAAAACCTAAAGAAGTTAATTATGAACTTGACTGAAGTCTAACAGTAAAATCCTAGTTATTTTAATGCAATAAGACTAAGAAGTTATAATAAATGTTTTATTCAGAATTCAGCAAAACCATATGTAGCAATTATACATTAATCACATTCCATTTTTGCCAGATGAGTTAGAAACTAGGTTGATTCAACAAAAATGGGCAAAGAAATCACTACTACTTAATTTCTTCACCAAAGAGCACAGATAAAGAATGCTTTGTTATAAAATCACAAAATGAAAGGACTAGAAGGGACTGAAGAAATCTAGACTCCTAGAATGAGAATTGACAACCTTCTTTAAAAAAAAAAAAAAAAGAAAAAATGTTTATTTATGTATTTTGAGAGTGAGCAAGTAAGCTGGGGAGAGAGAGAGAGAGAATCACAAAAGCTCAACACGGAGCCCAGTGCGTGGCTGGATCCCAAAACCCTGGGATCATGACCTGAGCAATCAAGAGGTGGATGCTTCACTAACTGGGCCACCCAGGTGCCTCTAGAATTGACCACCTTAGCCTATGTATGTGGAAAATGAAAATTCATTCATATTGAAGGGCATCCACCTTCAATCCAATCCAATCCAATCAAAGGGCATCCAGCTTATCCAAGGAGCATATAGTTTGGAACCCAATTCTCGTAATTCCTACTCCAGTGCATTTTCACTAAATCATAATACCTTTCTGTTAAAAAGTAAACTATAACTTTCTTTCTTGAATACTTGTATTTTTAAACTATTCTTAATGAATATGCATTGCTTCTATGATGTAAAAAAGTCATGTTTATTTAGACAGGCAATAATTACAACCAATTATACTGATGTATACAAAAGCAGAAAGATAAGGTTTATGAACTACATGTACATTTTTCATAGGTTACTTAATTTGTGTGTTTCAATTCTTCTTCAAAAGGACAGAATATAATACCTACTTTCCAAATGAATCATTCTAAAAACACCTAAAACAGTTTTTAGTACATAGGAAGCCCTCAACAAATGGTAGCTTTTACTATTATGAAATTATTACAAAGTTGTAATAAGAATACCCTAACACACTAAAATTGGGTAAATGCTGTACTTCAGTGAATCCACCAGATTCTGGCTCACTCAAGCTCGTCAAGTCTTTCCTGTGATGTGGAAAAAACAATGAAGTTGTGGGAATCAACGCAAGATGTCCCATTAAAAGAGCCAAGACTTTTGAAAAATTCTCAGCAACTAAACCAGTCTCTCAAAATTAATTATGCATCAGTTTTAGAAGAGTCAACTACTAAATCCTTAATGCCATGAAAGCCAGAATTTTATCTTGTTCATTTTCTACTCTCAGCATCTAGCACAGCATCTGATGAACAGTAGGCACCCAGTGTTTGTTTATGAATGTTTGAATCAATTAATGGGTTAGAACTATGATCTGCTCAACTCAGAATTCAGAAGTATATCAAAATTTCATAACTCTCATTCAGACTTCAAAGATTACTATACAGCATAAGAATTTCTAGTTCAAATCAGTATCTAGTGCAAATCATCAGCCATTGCTTGGCTGGTTGTTTATATATATTTTGTATCGATGCTTCCTTAGAAGAGATGCTTATTTAATCCTCTGGCTCTGCAATCAAATAGGTAACGATAAATTATTTTCTCTACCATACTTCTTCCTCCTAAGTTAAACATTATATATTAACCCAATTCATTTGGCTTCACATTTTTTTACTTTTCTCTTATCATTTAGATTTCAGCAAAAGCCTCCTAAGGGGCCTTCCACTTTCCAGTCCAACTTCCATAAGCTCTCTTCTCCATAGCAGCAACCATTTCATTAAAATCCCAAATCAAATCATGTCAACTCCTCTTCCCCAAACATTCCAATCAATGAGCCAGGTTTCTCACTGTTGAAGTGAAAGGTAACATATAAGAGGAGAAAGCTAGAATAATCCATGTGATTCAATGATACAAGTTGAGAGTTTGAGCTCATGTTTAGCTTAATATAGATACTGATGGATATAGAAATAATCACAGGTATGAATGTATATATACATGGGTTAGCTCTGTTAGCTGAATGGCATCCCAGTAGCAACGAACACACTCAGCACCTGATCTTAGCATTCTCTAATAAAAGGAACCAGGGCTCCTTTGAGAAATGGCTAATCATAGGGCTACTGCAGTGAATATATTAAGATGAACCTGGAGCACTTTGTAGCACTAGAAACGAACTACTTAAAAACTCAAAATGATGGGAGTATGTCTTCAAATACCTGACTGTCTTAAAACTGTCAAAATCACCAAAAACAAGGAAAGTGAGAAACTGCCATAGTCAAGAGGAGCCTAAGGAGACATGACTACTAAGTAAATGGGGTAAAAGGACATCTGGTAAACACTAAGAAAATTCGAATGAAATATGGACTTTAGTTAGCAGTGTAATAATGCTGGTTCATCAATTTTAACAAATGTACCATACTAATGTAAGATGTTAATAAAAGGGGAAATAGGATGTGGGGTATATAGGAACTTTACTATTTTCACAACTTTTCTGTAAACCTAAAGTTATCCTAAAATAAAAAGCTTATTTATTAAAAAACCAAAACCTCCAATGTCTCAGAGCAATAGCCAGTCCGTAACCCCTACCTCTAGGACTTCGTCTCCAACTGCTCCCTTGCTCACTGGATACACACATTGACACCCTTACAGGTCCTAGAAGTTGCCAGGCAGACAAGCTCCTCTGGACTGACTGTTTTTTCTTCTGGAATGCTCCTGATATTTATATAGTTAGTTCCCTTATTGCTTCAATTTTTGGCTCAAATCTCTTCTTAGTGGGGTCTATCCTGATTCCATTGTTTAACATTTTGACCCCCCACAATTGTCAGCACTCCTCACTCCACTGGATTTTGTTTCCATAGCACTTCTCTTCTAACATAGTTTGTTAGGTTTGTTGCTTACTGTCTGTCTCCACCCAGTAACATGTTAACTCCGCAAGGACAATAAATTAAAAAAAAAAATTTTTTTTCTTGGTGTGCCCTATCTATTCACAGATGTATCCCAAGCATCTACCAAGAGCAGCACCTGTTGTGTAGTAGGTGCGTTATCAATTTCTGCTGAATTAAGTTTAATTTACAGACTTCAGAAGGTGTGACAGTGAAAAGTTGTAAGTTTTAATAAAAAATAAAGGTTAATGTTAACAATTATTCACACAACTCTTGGACCTTGAAGCAACTATACTGTCTTCTGTACAGTAGCTTTTCTTTTGCAAAAATAGGAAAACACATGCATCATGAGAAGTATGATCCCTTTTCCATTAAGAAAATGTCTGTGACTGTATACGTATACACAGAAAAACTCTGGAAAGCTATCAGTAAAATATAAACATACCCATGGGGGGAAGGCTACCAAGGTGATTTTCTACTTTTTGCCCCCAGTTAATATCCGAACAGTTTTAGACACCTACTTACTGACAAAAGGAAGGAAAACACTGAAAACGCACAACACAGAATTTTCCTTTCAATTAACCGATATCTCTGAACGCAAAAAATGTCTCTTTTAATTCCTAACGCCTAAAAAGTAACAGGCAGTCTTCATCCGCGCCTGTTGGCGAAAATATGCAAAACAGGCAGCTATGGGTAGGCGGCGATCAAAAACATGATTGCAAAATTACAGCTTTTAGTAAAATGGTAAATATTTTAACTGCAAACTCCCGAAGGTGTTGCCTTCAAAGATGCAATTAGCAAGCTTTTATCCTCATTAACAAAAAATTCAAGTTACGCGGATCCCCAGTGGGAAACCGAAATTAGTTATAAACAGAAGCACAAAAACTGCCAAAACAACCCTGAATTCCCTGCCCCACTAAACTATCTTGCCTAGGCGGGTCCAGAGCCGGGCTTAGCAAGCCGCGCGGCTCCGGAACTGGGAAACCGGATCCGCTCGACCATTGGCTTTTCGCGATCCCAAGGGACAGTGAACGGGCGCAAATTCATTTAGGTTATTACGACCCGCAAACTCAGAATCCAATAGGAAAATCAATCCACATCTCCACGGCGTTCCCAGGTACCCACTCCTGGCAAAAATGCAATATTCCTAAATATTCTTCAGCCTGACCTTACTCACCGAGGGGAAGCAGAGCAGACGGGTGCCCACGAAGCGCAACACACAAACCTGGCCGTCATATAGCGTACTCATAGTCAAGCCCGGCACTTTAGTTCCGGCCACGTCCCGCCCCTTCAAGGCCATAAAAAGAGAGCGCAGGCGCAGGTCTGTCACGTTATTCCCCCCTCCCACCTCACGTCCCCGGCGCGGCAGCGGCTGGCTCAGCTCTGGTTGTGTTTGAAGCAGAGAGGAGTTTCTGTAACTATGGCGAGATCCGGACAGGAGCAGGAAGCCGAAAGCACAGCTGCATTCAAGGTGCTAAAGCGGGCGATGGAACTGGACTCGGAGTCCCGGTACCAGCAGGCTCTGGTGTGTTACCAGGAGGGGATTGACCTGCTCATGCAGGTCCTGAGAGGTGAGCAGGGAGCCGTGGAGAGGATACCAGAGGAAAGGAACTGGATCCGCAGTTTCTGGGGAGTGAAAGTTAAAAACCCTTCTTGTACACCACCAGGAAGCAGTCACAAACAGAAGGTTGATATTCTACAGGACAAGTGGACTGTTTTCTTTTAGATTGATGTCATCAAAAAAGACAGGGTCAGTACTCTAGATTTTGAAGAGACAGAATCAAATCTAAATATATAAGCCTTGATAGGACTCAGGTTCGAAAGAAATGTAAAAATACATTTTTGGATCCTTTTTGGAAAGTTTGAATATGGATTGGGTAACAAATTATTGACTTTGTGTCTTGGGAAGAATTTGTCATAATGTCTGAATTTAATTTTAAGGGGGGGGGGACCCGGAGCAAATGTGGCAGAATTCTAGCAATTCTTAAATCTATGTGATCGGTAATAAGGGTGTTCGTTACACTATTATCTTTGCTTTTATGTTTAGATATTTTCGTTAGAAGTAAACAAAAATAAAATCACATAGCGGTAGAATACCTTAAGTACCTTTAAGTACACCTTAAATAACGGGTGTACTGAAATTCGTTGTGAGAAATACATAGGATTGTGGGTGGGCACAGCGAAACTTGATCTGTTAATATAGTTATTCAATGTTGAGAAGTACCCAAATAACCATTAACAACCGGTACAATCTCTGGCACATAGTAGACACTCAGTGATTATGTATTAAACTGATTTAAGTTCCTGGTCCCCACGCCCTGTAGCTCCCAGTCTGGCCGAAGATCTCCCCTGTGTGCCTTTTAGCCTAAGTATTACAGAAGCTTTTGGACAGCAGAGGGCGCTTTTCAGGGTTGGGGGCTTTAGTAGTAAAACTACTTTGGGAAGGCCCAGATGATGATGAAGATGAAGATGATGATGATGGAGAAGAAGAAGGAGATGATGATGATGGAGGAAAGTAATTATCTTTTATGAGTGCTGAGTGCTAGGCACTGTCAGAGCACATGAACATCATGATCTTGTTTCATCTTTACAATTGCCCTGAGAAGTAGGAGCTGATGTTATCCTCATTGTACAGCATAAAATTAAACTTTTCAGTTCCACCACAGTTAGTCAAAATTGGGAGCCCAAGGCTTTAAAGACTCTGGTATACTGACTGCCAAAAAAAGAGAGGGTGTACAGTGTTGGTCAGGTGGATCATTGCTTAAGTTCCAGTGCTCTAGGGTTGTCAGGTCAAGCACTACTCAAGTTCTGGCATTCTGGGAATCTGAATCAGGAGAACTATAGTTTTGCTCCTGTGTGCTCTACTGATTCTACAGAGGTTATATAGAGACAGTGACCTGATCTTACAGGTTAAGATACAAATGCAAATAACTCTAGTACAGGAAATAAGTGCCAGGAGAGAGAGATGGACAATGAGGATTTAAATAGTTAAAGGTCATTTGGGGGAGGAAAGGTGGAGGTGGCTTTTGAGGAATAAGTAGAATTTCAGAAATGAAATTCCGCAGAGTGTTTAAATTCTGTTTGTGCTATTTTTACCAAATAAGTGGTTCACTTTGGTTCATTGTGTGTCTCTAGAAGAAGAGTGAGAAGTAAAGTAGATTGAGGTGTGGTGTGGATGACCTTCACTGCCAGGAGATTTTAACTCCTTCCATAGACAAGGAGAAACCATTTAAAGTTTTTATAAAGGAGTGATGTAATTAGAGTTGCATGTCAGGGCTTGTCTCTATTAGGAATATGCTCTCCTCCCAAATATCTGCATAGCATACTCCCTCTTCTCTTTCAGTTTTTTATATAAATAGTACCTTCACTGTGAGGCCTTTCCTGACGTCCTGTGTAAAGTTACAACCCCATCCCAGGACTCCCTTGTTTTCTTCCTTGTTTTATTTTATTTAATAGTACTTATCACAATCTAACATAAATATTTTACCAACTTCCTTTTATTGTTGTCTTTCCTCCCACTTGAATGATAGGGGATAATCATGTCTGTTTTATTAACTGCTGTAGCCCCAGTGCTTAGAACAATGTCTGGCATGTGGTAAGTTCTCAGTAAATAATTCTTGAATAAATGAGTGAATATGGCAAGAGTGGGGGAGATACTAACCTGAAGAGACAGAAGTAAAGCAGACCAATCGAGGAGCTTCTGCAGGAATCAAGATGAGAGGTGAGAAGGGCCTGAAGGAACCAGAGGGGTGACACCAATATTAAGAAAGGAGGAGACAGTCTGGATATTGAATAATTGGCATTAGGACATGACTAGATGTGGGAGTGAGGTTCAGTGGAATCCAACCTGCTGTAAGTAAGCCTAGGAAACTGAGATGTGATGTTTGAGGAATGGGTCTACATTGTTAAATTCTGCCAGCTGATCGAGGGTGATCGTTAAAAAGGACTACTTTATTTACAGAGGACAGAGAAAATAGAGTATATTTATAGGCAGTCGCAAAGTAATAGTGGAATTTAAGAAAAGAGATATTATAGTCTGGTTCTAAAGGAAGCCCAGAGTATGGTGAATGAAAAAAATTATGTAGGTGATAATGATATTAACAAAATTTATTATTTCCTACAAGCCAGTCTCTTTGATCATTAATCATCTCCCTGTCTAAGGAACAATTTCTCTTTGCGTGTTACAGTTGAGGATACAGACAGGTTGAATAACTGGCCATGGTCACACAGCAAAAGTGGCAGAGCAAGTTTTGAACTAAAACCATCTGACTCCAGATGCTTTGCTGTTAACCACTGTTCACACTGCCTCTTTGTAACAGAGACCATAAAATGCTTAATCCTGATAAAAAGACCAGTTCAAGGTTTTTGGGTTTAAAGAAATGTATATAAACCTAGTGGAAGAATATGAGTTCTCATATCACCTTAGGAGCAAAAACAGGATTCCTCACAAGAGATTTATAGATTATAAATGGATAGATAAGGATTTTCTTAAGCTACTGAAGTATAGGCATGAGACAGTAGGGATCTTGATACTAATTTTCAAGTAGAAGGACTTGAAAAGAAAAGAATTCAGTAATTATATTGATATCAATAATTTTTTTTTAACATTTATTTATTTTTGAGAAGAGAGAGACAGAGCATGAGCGGGGAAGGAGAAAGAAAGAGGAGACACAGAATCTAAAACAGGCTCCAGGCTCTGAGCTGTCAGCACAGAGCCCCACGCGGGGCTTGAACTCACGGACCGCGAGATCATGACCTGAGCCGAAGTCGGACGCTGAACCGACTGAGCCATCCAGGCGCCCCATAGTGATATCAATAAAATGTTGGAAACAACCTGAATACCCTGGGAAGAAGAGAGGTTGAATAAAGTGTGGTACATCCACACAATGGAGTGCTATACTGCTGTAAAAAACAATGAGGATCTGTGGAAGCGATATGGAGTGATTTCCAGGATACACTGTTAGGTGAAAACTACAAAGGACAAAGAGATCTGTGGTATGCTATCCTTCATGTAAAAAGGAAGATATTCATGTGTCTCCTCATTTGTTCGAAACAAAGGAAGGATAAAAACAGAAACTAATGAGGTTTGTGGGGTGGTGGAAAAGAGGTACAAAGAAGGAAGGAATGGGAATGGGGTAGCAAGATGAGGAAGGAATAATGCTGCTCTGAATTATTCAACTGTGATACAGAAGCAGGTGGACAAGAAAATAGGTAACTCAATTATCTCTGGAAAATAGTATTTTGACCATATTCTGTAAGGTTAAAGACAAAATGAATTATATACAAACATTGTGTTTTACTTGGTAAATGTTTTTCTCCCAGAGGTAGAAACTACTTTATATGAGTCTTGAATAAGCCAGTATATATATTGTGGATAATAAAAGAAGTTACACATAAGGAGATAAGGCTAGTATGAACCCTGTGGGATCCAAGTTATCATCATGAACTTATGGTTTTTAATATATATACAGATGTGTAGACACGGAAATAAAGGCAGATATATGTGTGTGTTAGTAACCCTATATATATTTACTTTCTAGCCACAAATTGAAAGGATCTGGAAGTAGTGACAGGACTCCCCTAGTGGCAGCAAGTATACTCAGCACCCAGAATTGGATTTCTTCATACCATTCTCCAATAAAAGGAACTTAGGGCTTTGGAAAAATGGTTGATTCCAGGGCTGGGGCAGGGAAAATACAAGATGAGTTTAGAACATTTTGCACCAGAAAGCAAGGAAGTGCTCAAAATATAATGGGTCATGTTGAAAGTACAGGGGTCAGCCAACATGCAGGAGCTCTCAAAGCCAAAGCTGATAAAGTTAGGGCAAGATAATAATATTGCATTTGCAGCAACATAGATGGAACTAGAGAGTATTACGCTAAGTGAAATAAGACAGAGAAAGCCAAATACCATATGATTTCACTTATATGTGGAATTTAAGAAACAAAACAAATGAGCAAAGGGAAGAAGAGAGAGAGGCAAACCAAGAAACAAACAGACTCTTAACTATAGAGAACAAACTGATGGTTACCAGGGGAAGATGGGTAGGGGGATGAGAGAATAGGGGATAGAGATTAAGGAGTGCACTTGTGATGGCCATTGGGTGATGTATGGAAGTGCTGAATTACTATATCATACACCCGAAACTAATATTATACTGTAAACTAACTGGAATTTAAATAAAAACTTAAAAAAACAATAGTATTGGATTACAACCCATAAAATAAAATAAATATGCATGAGTCGATACTGATACAAATTGATCACTCAATAAATAAATAGATGGGGGAGAATGGACAGCTCTTCCTTATAGTAGCATTCCAGTTTATAAATTAATTAGGAATGATGGAAATAGAAAATCCCTGTTTGACAGACACTGCAGTGATAACTGTTGCAGGCAAGGACTATCAATGGATGCTAAAATTAGGGGGTGAAAGAGTGATGAGAAACAGGATATCTTCCCACAAGATACTTATCAATTATGAAGGACAAAATAGTGATTTTACAGTGGAGTGATCTTTGAACTCACCAGTAATAACATATATTGACATCATGTACCGAGAAGGGCATGCTTTCATGATTTTCTTCCCCAAAATGCATAACCTCAATCTAATCATGAGAAAACACCAACAGCCCCAAATGAGAGACATCCTACAAAATAACTGACCACTGCACTGTTTCCCCAAATGTCAAAATCATAAAAGGTAGAGAGGCTAAGGACCGATTTCAGATTGGAGGAGACTAAGGAAACATGACAATTAAATGCTGTGCAGGATTGTGGACCAGAAAATGAACTTTCTTTTTCTCTAGTGGGAACATTGGTGGAATACAAATAAGGTTTGTGGATGAGTTAGTAATGTTGTATCAATGTTAATTTCCTAACCTTGATAATTGTAGCATATTCACATGATATGTTAACATTAGGGGAGTTTGGGTGAAAGGATACTGTGTGCCATTATTGCAGCTTTTCCATAAATATAAAACGAATTCAAAGTAAAATGTTGTTAAAAAGTGGGAGTTTAAAAATGAAATTATTATGGAAAATATAAGTAATAGCAAAAAGAAGGAATGAGGGAACCAGAAGTGATTTAGGGGCGAGGGACTTGGGGTAAGGTTTTATTGATAATATGTATTCAAAAAATACCTTATATTTTTTGGGTGACTGGGAAAAAGACTGAGCATGAACTATAATGGGTAAGTCTGGAAGAGAAGCTGGTTTTGTGGAAGAAAGATAGGTATTGTTTCCTGTGTTTTGATTTTGTTAAGATTTCAGACTTAAGGTTGATTAGGACGAAATGGTTCTCAGACTCAGGTTTGAAAATAAGCCACCTTTGTCATCACCTCATCAAATTTGGTATCCCCAGCAGTGAGACACAGTGTCAGAGTTCCCACTCCTAAATAAAGCTGTTTCAGATGCTTAGTGCAAAAATGGAGGTCTTGGTGATCAAACCAAATTTGAGCCCATTTGTGTATTTGAGGATTGAGGCAAACCATGCTAAATAGGACAGGAAATTTGTGGAAGAGTTGGGAAACTGGAAATAATGCCTGTTTAAATAGAAAAACTTTTTGGAAATTTGAGAGTGTATTTTTTTAATTTGTAGGCACCAAAGATGTTACAAAGAAATATAATCTCAGAAAACAAATTTCTAGCTACATGGATAGAGCAGAAATAGTGAAGAAATACACGGATCAAGAAAAAGAAGGTAAAGAGGCTGTTTTATAGAATGTGTCCATAAGTAAGTGTGACAAAGCCCATTTCATCCAGTGTTTCTGGCTCTGCCTTTTGTAACTCTTTGTGGTCTGGACCATTTATCCCTGGGAGCCTATAGTTTTATTCTGCATTTCCATGTCCCTATATATAATCTATATTCTTAACCCTTTTAGGTGGGGAGGTGATTTTCACACACCCTCTTGAGAATATCTGATGAAAGCTATACATACTGCAGAACTTTGCATGCCATTTTAAGGAATTCACTGCAGATCCTTATGAAGCTTATGTGTGGACTGGAGTTGAAATAATACTATGCAGAAATAGGAAATGTAAATCCTGTATTTTATTTCTGTTTCACTTTCTAAAATGACCAAAATGTTAAAGTAGCTAAGGAAACTCCTGGGACTTCTTTAGGATTTTGCTGTGAACCAAAACATTTCAGGAGTGAAGTATTCCTAATGACTAGAGATGCCACTAGTTGTCCTTCCCTACTTACTATTAATCTACTTATGAGCATCCAGTTTACAAACATATGTCTATAATTGGTCATTACCACCTTTGCCTGGCATAATCCTACTTTTTTTTAGCCAAAGTTACTACTGTCCTCAAAAAACCAGTGCCTCCAGACCTCAGCTGCTCTTCCTTGCTATCCTTATATGGCCCTCCCCTACCTCTTCCTAGTATTCCATATGAGCCCCTACCCTGGGTACCCCCCGCCCCAGCGAGCTCCTCTGTTGAGTGGGAATAAAATTGTATTTCCTTCACCCCAAATTGAAACTCACAATGAAATTTCCTTTTAAAACATTGATGAAATAGAGTACCATCAGCATTGTGGTTTGAATACATTGGGTTAAGTTAACCTTTGTGGGTAGCTTGGCTTGAAAACTGATGCATAGTTGCTAGTAACATCATATCTGTGGAAATACTAGGAAAAAAATCCAAACTACTGTTTTTTAAACAAACTTTAAATTGGCAACCATCACATAAATTAGGAACTACCATTAGGGGTCATGTTTTTAAAAAAATCTTAAAGATCTTTGATAACTTACTCAATAATCATTCGTTTTGAATGAACAAAAACTATGGAACTGTTTTACTGACCCTGTGCAATCCTAGTCTTGGGTTGTTAAGAAGTGCTAAAATTACTACTTAAAGTACTCTATGGGGCATCTGGGTGGCTCGGTTGTCTGTGTGTCCAACTTCGGGTCAGGTCATGATCTCGCAGCTCATGAATTCGAGCTCCACATCAACTCTCTGCTGTCAGCATGGAGCTGGCTTTGGTTCCTGTCTCCTTGTCTTCCCCTCTCCAGCTCCCGGTTTCTCTCTGTCTCAAAAATAAATAAAAACATCAAAAAAAATTTAAATACTTTATAAGTTCTAAGAAAGCCTTCTAAATTCCATGTATTTATATGTTTAATACTTTAGCCGTTAAATTGCAGGACACAGAAAGACTTATATCTGAAGAGAAGGACCACATAGCCACTGAGTTATATAGCTTATGGTTCTACTCATGGTGACAGAATTATCAGCTGTCATTATACATATAGACTTCTCTTGAATAAACTGCCTGGTCTATAGGATTCAGCTCAAGAACCTCTTCCAAGAAATCCCTGGACTTTCCCATTTGACCTCCATGAAGGCAGAACTCACTTATGGAATTCTTTGCCTTATTTATTTCTGTACATATAGCATCTTGCATTGTGCCTCGTATATATGTAGGAGGCATTCAGAAATGTTTGCTGAGTGGAGGAGTTAAAAAAATTAACTTGTATCTGATCCTGATTAATCACTATATGTAAATAGTATAAAAAGAAAATAAATTGTCACTGGTTTTATTATTGAAACTTGTGTTTTTTAGATGGAAAATATCATCGGCAGATTAAAATAGAAGAGAATGCAACAGGTTTCAGTTACGAGTCACTTTTTCAAGAATATCTTAATGAAACAGTCACAGAAGTTTGGATACAAGATCCTTATATTAGACAGATTCATCAGGTAGGTGAAATGCAGAAAAATATGATGAAATGTTACTTAAAATGTATGAGTTAGTAATAACCCGTCATGATGTCTTTCAGCTGTATAACTTTCTTCGATTTTGTGAGATGCTTATTAAGAGACCATGTAAAGTAAAAACCATTCATCTTCTCACCTCTCTGGATGAAGTAGGTATCTGGAAGCATTTACTCTTTCTTCATGAATTTTGTTTAGCTAGGAGATGTAGTTTGAGCAAGGAAATGTGGACACAGTGCTTCAGCTAGAGCTATTTCTTTGGGAATTGTACAACAATAGGCCTAAAATACCTTCAGAAAAATGCTATTGACTTTTCTGATTTTCTTGTATCTTGCATTTGGCTACTTTGCTAAACTATAATTCAAATAGTTTGTCAGTTTAGTTTCTTGGATGTTCTAGGAGATGATCACACTGTCTGCACTATTGACAATTTTGTCTCTTTACCAATGATTATATCTTTTTCTTGATTTACTGTATTGGCTTTCTGGTGGATCATAGCATGATAGTGAGCATCTCTATCTTGATTTTGATTTAAATAGGAATGCTTCTAAATAAACCAGAATTTTAAGATTAACTTGAAGAAAGCACCCCATCTTAATAACTAAATAGCATTACGAAAACACATTTTAGGAGATAGGATAGAATTGTGTTATGTGTACATTAGAAAAAAAACAATTATTTTGATAAAAACAACTGCCATTAAACTGCTTCATACTTTTATTGCTTCTTTGAGATAATAGACATTGAAACTAGTATAGAATCTTTCCCATTTTATCTGATACACATTGTGTAGCTTAATGATAATTTAAAATAGTAATAACTAAACAGAAAATCATATTTTTCCTATTAACAGGGTAGTGGGAAAGAGCAGCAAAGTAGTGGCCTGCAAGAAATAAAAGAGTCACTCAAGAATCATGGAGTGCTGTTGGAATTAGAATATTCTTCTTCAGTACATGACCGAGAAATTAGGTTAGTTATAGCAGTATTTTAATTTTTATGCAGTTGAATATACTTATTTTAATGCAATATAATTGCATATAAATATTCAGTTTATTAAAATTTTAAATAAAGCACAATTTTAGTATCTTTTCACTTTTTAGGAAAAAATCTGGCTTATTATATCTGAGTTTCATATCTCTTAATGGAATAGTTTACATGTTCTGTTTCACGTGAGAAGAGGAAGTACTTTTCTGTTCAAGCATACATATAGTGTTGGGGTATTAGGATAATTTTCTGGTGGTAATATTTAATATTCTGATGATTTTAGTATTCACTTATATTTTATGAAATAATCTCATAGGCATGACAGTATGCAGCAGTGTCTACAAGGAGACAGTATATGTAGGTATTTTAGTAATATGTTCCTCTGTTTCGCACAGTAGCTTTCATATGTTTATAGTGAGTGCACCTTTAGTTTTAATGAAAACTTAAGCACAACCTAAATGCAAAACAGCTGAAAATGCAGCTGCTGTGGTTGAAGCAGAGGTCGGGGTCCAGAGTTCATCCTGCGTATGTCCTCCATCTCTAGGTAGGGAAACCCTGCAACGCACCATAGCCTGACCTGAATACATTTAGCAGAACAGGAAAGTTTTATCAGAGGTCTGAAATTCAAGAATAAGATACAATTTACTTGACAAACTTGTTACCATCTAATCAAACCAACTAATGGTTTCTTTGGACATTTTATTTCATTGTAGACACGGCCCATGAATAACTCCAAGTTTGGTTCAACTCATGCCACTGGAGAAAATGATTTTCTTTGTTAGGGGGAAATTTTGCTGACACTTACTACACTACATCTTCGATAACTGTCTGACTTAAATGTCTGGAATATAATACTGTATACTATTTCAATAGGTTTAACAATGGATGGATGATTAAGATTGGAAGGGGACTTGATTATTTTAAGAAACCACAGGTAAGATATAGTCTTATGAGTAAGTATGTTGTACTTTTTGTAACATTTTAACAAATGGCTTTGGACTTTTTTATTAAAAAAAAACAAAACACCTCTTTTCTTCTCTTCTTAGAGTCGTTTTTCCCTTGGATATTGTGATTTTGATTTAAGACCATGTCATGAAACAACGGTGGACATTTTTCATAACAAGCACACAAAAAAAATATGATGGGCAGTAACTTAATTTGCATTATATATTTATATTTTAAGTGAATATTGATTTTGGGTTTTTTTTTTTTTTTTTTACTTTGGACAGATCATTTCTATAATTATGTATTCAATAATAAATTTTTACATTTCTACTAATTTATGGATTCATTGTTCAGTTATGTAACAATCCTAAATATTTTTTATAAATATATTATTTAGTGGATTTACAGGATTTCTAGTCATATGATTAATTTAAACATTTTACCAGCTTTTCTCTTAATTTGACTATTGGGGAATGAATCAATAAACAATGAGAACCTATTAGGAAGATAAATTGAATGTTAATCTTGCCCCTGGGTAAGATATAAAGAGTCCAGGAGGAAAAAATCATGGATTAGAGTACTCTTTTTTTTTTTTTTAAAGTTTTTTTTTTTAACGTTTATTTCCTTTTGAGACAGAGACAGAGAGAGACAGAGCATGAATGGGGGAGGGTCAGAGAGAGAGAGAGGGAGACACAGAATCTGAAACAGGCTCCAGGCTCTGAGCTGTCAGCCCAGAGCCCAACGCGGGGCTCAAACTCACGAACCGTGAGATCATGACCTGAGCCAAAGTCAGACGCTTACCCGACTGAGCCACCCCGGCGCCCCTAGAGTACTCTTAAAAGACAGATGGGCTTGGGGCACTTGGGTGGCTCAGTCGGTTAGCATCTGACTTCAGCTCAGGTCATGGTCTTGCCCTTCCCGAGTTCAAGCCCCACATCAGGCTCTGTGCTGACAGCTCAGAGCCTGGAGCCTGTTTCAGATTCTGTGTCCTCCTTTCTCTCTGCCCCTCCCCAATTCACGCTCTGTCTCTCTCAAAAATAAACATTAAAAAAATTTAAAAAAAAAAAAGAGAGAGATGGGCTTGTAGTTCTAATAACCAAGGAAAAAATACTAATTTTATTACAATTAAGTGTTTTTGGCAGAAGTACACTAACCTTGATTTATCCAATATTACCTAACTTCATAAAGGCAAATCATCCCAATTATACAGATGCATTTTGCATCATTTAACCTTGGCTGGCACATTTGTAAAGCTTTGAGTCTTAGAATCAACTATTCTGGTTAAGCTCATCCATCCAGATGCCAGATGACTGGTTGGGGACAAAGACTAGGTTCCATGGAGATAGGCTGGGATTGCAGACTATCACATATGGAGAAGACAGAAGATTACATTCAAGATTAAATAGCATGGAGGACCTAAGCCAGGTAGAAGCCACGGGAATATGATTGGGCAGAGTGGTCCTGGGTGGCTTGGACACCAGATTTATGTTTTACCTGTGGGAACCAGCAGTCGCCTGACTGACTTGGCACAAAAGACCAAGAAGGAATTCCAGAGAAGTTCCTAATATTTTTCTTTGATGTGTTCAGGTTCACATGCTGATAATGCTAAACCTGAAAAGACTCAAACCAGTTTGCCAAGTTTTATTATATTGGAATTCAGGGTCTCAGGACAGCACTTGGAACAAGTGTTGGACTTAATCAGAAGTTACTTTCTGCAAAGTATCGTAGCTTAGCTTGCCATCCTGTAGACATAGAGTGGCTTTTCATTCAGGTGAGAACATGTATTAGAACTCCTTATTTTCATGTTAAATAACAACTCTCATTTCTTCTAGAGCATGTGAACTTATCATTATAGAGACTCAGCAATCTATAACTCTGTGAAATTAACTTTTATCCAATCTACATAGGAATCCTGCCTAAGAGATACTGATACTTAAGGGAGAGCACCTAACAGACATGCTATCGATAATACTAGATATTTGAAATCCATCCCCATGTCCAATTAGGACATCAGAAGTCTACCAGATGCAAGTTACTTATTAAATACATCAAGAAATGTGCAAGAGCTATATGAGAAAACTATAAACTTTATGGAAGAATATGAAAGAAAACTAGGGAAAAACAAATGATATTCTCAAAATGGGAAGGCTTAATAAGATGTCACTTCTCCCTAAGTTAATTTATAAACTAAAGGACAAAGACACTTAACACTAGGAGACTTGCTTGACCAGCCAAAAAGACATAAAGCTACAACATATATATTTTTAACTGTATGAACATAAGAATGGACAAAACAGTAGCAAAGAATAAGGAGTCTGGAAACATCTGGGAGAGGAAGTGAATGTGTGTAAGAGCCCTCAACATACAATAAAGGTGTTGTTCCTATTAGTGGGGGAAAGAGTAGACTATTCAATAAATGTTTGGAAAAAACATTAGATATCTACCCCACATAGAGGTTATTGTGTTAAAGAGCCAATTAATTAAAAAAAATTATTTTAGCTCCACTAAATGTACTAAGTATAACATAAAACCCACGAATTATCAAGGAAAGAAAAAAGCAAAAGATGTGATCATGTAAATAGTTAAAACTTGACTAAAGAGACCATGAAAAGTTAAAATGAGATCAAATTTACAGCATACAGAGAAAAGGGTTAATAGTACTAATATATAAGAAAGATACCAGGGGTGCCTGGGTGGCTCAGTAGGTTGAGTGTCTGACTTCAGCTCAGGTCATGATCTCATGTCTCGTGAGTTCAATCCCCATGTCGGGCTCTGTGCTGACAGCTCAGAGCCCAGAGCCTGCTTCGGATTCTGTGTCTCCCTCTCTCTCTGCCCCTAACCCACTTGCATTCTATCTTCATCTCTCAAAAATAAACACTAAAAAAAAAAAAAAAAAAAAAAAAAAAGAAAGAAACAAAGAAAGAAAAATAGCCAACTTTTCAGGAAGTAAGCTTAATCTTGCCTCTTTAACCTCACCAAGGACTTTGTCCTTTGAGCTATCTCCTTCTCTGCTCTATTGTTGCTGCCAGTACATATATCCCCAACTAGACACCTATTTCTTTGTTCTTCATGAACAAACTTCTTCAAGTTCTCTATTCAATTTTTTCCCATTTTCTACCCACATACTCATACTTAACTTACTTCAACCAGGCTACCCAGTCACTCCACTGAAAATGCTCTTGTCAAGGTCAACAGTGACTTCCATATTACCATATCCAGTGGCTACTTTCTTCCTGTTTCTTGGCCTTTCAGGAGTATTTGACCCAGTTGGCCACTCCCTTCTTGTGAAACTCTCAAATTCTAAGAAACACATTTTTTTTTCCTCCTCCATTGGCCTTCTCCTAAATTACATACTAAGTAATAACCTCTTTTTTTAAATTTACACTCTCCCCCAAGTGATTATACCAGTAACTTCTTAGTGAAAAGCAACAGAAACTGCTCTTACCTGATGTAAGCAAAAAAGAGATTATAAAGAATAGTGGGTAGTTCAGTCTATCAACACAAGAGCTACAGACTTGGCCTTGGAGGTTCTGCAGTGAAAAAAAAAAAAAAACACATCTAGAATCACAACACAGAACTAATCAGATGATACCACTGCTGACTCCAATGCAAGGCCTGGCCTGAGTAGCCTTATTATTACTTATATCAATTAAAGTACAGGGCAATACACTGTCAGCCTCAGCACCTTTGCTGCCCCCAGATATTCAAGCTCCTGTCACTACTGCCAGAGAAGGGTTTTCACCATCGCAGGTTCTCTGCATCATGATCCATTCAGAATCTGAAGCAAGTGTATCTGATTTTCAGAGTACAGAGTCCTGTACCCTCACCCTAGATTCAAGAGAGGTTAGGAAAAGAGTACAGTGAAAATTTCAGTTTCCATAAAGGGGGTGGTGGTGTTGGTTTGCAACTTCTGGAGTTCAAGTGAAATTTCGAAACTGGCCTCCATACACTCAGGGTAAGGAGAGAGTGAAGAAAGAGGCAGACCTCTCCAGATTGGTAGGGGGGGTTAATAAGCAAGGGAACTTACATATGAGGCTTGTCTTGGGTGGCTACAAGATAAGTAACCTCCACACATGCCTTTAGAATCTCAAGAGTTCATGGAGGACCTGATGGGATTCAAGTCACATATACAGTGCAGATGGTCTCAGTAGCCTATTACTCTCTCAAGGCCGAGTCCTTGAGGTGGTTCCCAGTGTGGGAACAGTGGGAAGAACGTATATTCCAAGGACAGGGGGGACAGGAGCCTATGATTGCCCATATCCGGTCTGAGGGTCAACTGGCAGTCACATCCTTTTGATGACCTCTCCAACATCTGGGTTCTACCTCCTGCCAACGTTTATAAGGTGGACAATTCCCCAGACATATTAAGGGGACTGAGATGCTAAACACTTTAAGCTTCAGCTGAATTATAATAGTTCACAATTACCATTTACATGGCTTAAAATATTATTTGTATGCTGTCAACTCCTAAATCTATAAACTAAACCAAAACTTTTCCTTGGAGTTGTGATCTCATATATTCAGCTGGCATTTCATCTGGCATCTCAGAAGCACAGACATTTCAAATACAGTAAAACCTTGGATTGTAACTTGTTCTGTGAGCATTCTTCAAGATGAGTGAACATTTCTGATAAGTTTTAACTCAATAAGCGTGTGATATCTTGCAATATAAGTACTACGTGATGCCGAACGTCACATGATCACTCTCTTGCTGTGGGATTGTGGGTGATTGTCTCCTATGCTTGGATACTTGGTCTCAGGCCACGGTGTTGGGCAGAAATCAGTGATTTTTCAAAATGTTGGAAAGTGCCTACAACTGGCATTAGTTATTTTATGTCACCTCAAAGCACATGGACAGTCCTTTGCTTTTCCATACAGGAGTAAGCTTAGGAATGCTTTGCTTCATTCTAGGTCAGGCTGCCTGCAGATACAGACCCTTTCCTCTGCTGCCTTATTGCCAGTTACATTACATACAGTATGACAAGAGTTTATTAACACTGTACTGTAGCCAACAGCCGTGTGAAATGTATACAATGGCAGAAAGAGGTTGAAAAGAAAGATGGTAAGGAGGAGATGATTACAGTGGAAAAGGTTAAGAAGGAAATCATCAAGAAGTACGGACAAGGTATGTGAATGGCCGAAATTGCAAGATTTTATAAGAAGTCTATGTCTGCATCTTGTCTGCAGAGGAAGAGGAGAAAAAGGCAGAGGAATTCTTCAAATGAGATGAGGGAGATGTGTAAAATGTGGGAGACCGTACACAATTTTGTAGAAAAATCACCACCCGAATAAGGCTGTAGCAGTACAAGCAATGAATCTGTTTAACGACAATGCAATGTCACATTTCTACAAAATCTTCAAAAGGTGGCAAGAGCAAGTGTCATTGGATAGGTTCTGTGTTAAAGTTACATAAAAAGAGAAAGATTCCATTGAGCCAATAGATAACAGAGGTTCTGTTAGTGATAGTGAAAGTCGTCCTACACAATAACCCTACTCTCTCTTGTCTCCCTCACAGCAGCCACGAAGGTTTTCAGAGGTAAGTGCAGGTTAATTTATTTTTCTTTATATTTTGCATTTTATTATTTTACATTATGTTACAGTATTGTAATCATTTTTATATGAGTATTTTTGGGTTGTGGAATGAATTACCTGAGTTTTCATTATTTCTTATGGGGAAATTTGGTATACAAATGCTTTGGATTACAAGCATGTTTCTGGAACGAATTATGCTCGCAAAACAAGGTTTTACTGTAAAGGATGTTGCAACTGAACTTTGGATACACACTCCTCTACTCCCTGTTTACTCCCATACATCCAATTGCTCAAATAAATCTAGAAGTCATTCTTGATTCCTCATTCTCTTTTATCTCCAGGTGGAAACGATCAGAAAGTTCTGTGGACTCTAGCTGCAAAACATACCTTTTCTATTCCAGGTGATACCTATTAAATGTCCCTTTTGGAACTTGAAGCCCCTAAAAACTTTCACCTGATGATATCCTTGCTCTTGAGAAACAAATGGTATCAGAAAATCATGAGTGCTTTATTGCACCGAAGCACATCATATCAAGATTTTTATACCTTTCTTAGAAAATAACTTTCACGGGGTGCCTGGATAGCTTAGTCGGTTGAGCGTCCGACTTTAGCTCAGGTCATGATCTCACCGTTCATGAGTTCAAGCCCCGCGTCGGGCTCTGTGCTGACAGCTCAGAGCCTGGAGCCTGCTTTGGATTCTGTGTCTCCCTCTCTCTCTGACCCTCTCCCACTCACACCCTGTCTGTCTCTCTCTCTCTCTCTCTCTCTCTCTCACTCTCTCTCTCAAAAATAAATAAACATTAAAAGAAAAGAACTTTCACATGTTGCAGCTTAAAAAATATGCCCAGAGAAATCTCTTCAAAATTGTTTACTTGCTATTTAATATTGCTGCAAAAGAACAGAAGGACCTGCCTATGAAACCTGCCTCAAATGAAGAACAGTTAGACTGCCAATTGTGTTTGTCCCAGGAGCCACTTGAAAAGTAAAATCCAGGACGCCTGGGTGGCTCAGTCCGTTGAGCGTTGGACTTCGGCTCAGGTCATGATCTTGCAGTTCAGGAGTTCAAGCCCTACATTGGGCTTGCTGCTGTCAGTGCATAGCCCACTTCGGATCTTCTGTCTCCCTCTCTCTTGTCCCTTCCCTGCTTCTGTGCTGTCTCTTAAAAATAAATAAAATAAAACATTAAAAATTAAAAAAAAAGAAAAGTAAAATCCCCTTCACTTACTCCACTTCCACTTTGAGAGAACCAGTTGCAGGAAAATCCCTGTGTCCACTCCTGCTCCTTCTCTTCTCAAGAGAGAGAGAGAGAGAGAAGAGAAAGAGAAAGAAGGAAAGAAGGAAAGATGAGATCTGGACCCACTCAGTTACATGAAGAGAACTCATAAGAGCTCAATTCATATTAAATCCTAACTTCTAGTACATCAGATTGTAACTGTATTTGGAGGTAAGGTCTTCAAAGAGTTACAAAGCTAAAATGATGTCGTTAGAGTGGACCCTCTTCCAGTAAGATTGGTGTCCTTATAAGAAGTGGAAATTTTGACACAGATATACACACTCAGAGGAAATGTAACAGCATTCCTATTGGTCTTAAGGGTTAACTTGCTTCAAGCTTATTCACTCCTTGCTTGCTGACCAAAATCTCTGTAGCAGTACTAACCTACTTCCCTTGAGATCCTGCAGACCGCTGACCTTGAGGAACAAAGAACCAGACTTTCTGGAAGATAAGACATGACTATACTCGAAAACAGCTGCCACTGACCATAGTATCCTCAGTAAGAGACATCTGGAAGCCTTGATTCCTGGTACAGGGGTAGGAGTTGGGATTGCCTTGCCAGGATGTGGCTTGTTGGACTTCAGGGGCATCCTTTACTGAGAGACACCTAGGAGCCTTGATTATTGGTAAAGCAGAAGAATCGGGAAAACTTGCATGGACAGATGATTAACTGGTGAGCACCAACTTCTCTTGAACATAGTCCCCTTACCATTCCCTGTGCCTTCCCTTTTAAAAATTCTCCTGCTTCCCTTGGACAGGGAAGATGGGTCTTTGAGATGTTAGTCCGCCATTTTCCCAGGTTGCCAACTTCCTGAATAAAGCAGCCTTTCCTTTTCCACCAATGCCTGTCACTTGAGTGTTGGCTTTTGAGTGGTGACTTTGGAACTGGTCCTCTCTCTGGTAACAGAAAGGCTATGTGAGGACACAGCAAGAAGGCAGCCATCTGTGAGCCAAGGAGAGAGGCTCCAGGAGATACCAAACCCATCAACACCTTGATCTTGGACTTGCTAGCCTCCAGAACTATGAGAAAATATATTTCTATCGTTTAAGCCACCCAATCTGTGGTATTTTTTGTGGCCACCCTAGCAAACTAACATATACTGCTTTATTGTTTCCCTTTAAAAAGAATCCAAATTAAACCTTGCCCTGAAAATGGACATCATCCTTAATTTTTGACAAGTGTTGAACACTGTGTCAGTATCTTTCCATGGCCATTGCCAGCATCACCTCTGCTGGGATTCCTACAGTAGTCTTCCAAATGGCTTTTTGCTTCCTATCTTCCCTCACTCCAGTCCATTCTCCACAAAGCAGACAGAATAGTCTTTATAAGAACTGCAGTATCATTGCACTTAAAATCTTTCTCTACCTCGGGCTATCAGTCCCTACATAATCTGGTCTCTTTTTCTCTCCAGCTTTGTCTTGCTCCATTCTCCTCATGTTCCCACACTTCAATTTTTCTATACTTCCTTTGACACCATTAAAAACCTAGCTGTGGGGGTGCCTGCGTGGCTCAGTTGGTTAAGTGTCCAACTCTTGATTTTGGCTCAGGTCATGATCTCACAGTTCATGAGTTCAAGCCCTGCATCACTGCCAGCACAGAGCCTTCTTGGGATTCTTTTTCCCTCTTTCTGCCCTTCCCCTACTCATGCTCTCTCTCTCTTAAGTAAAACTTAAGAAAAAATCTTTTACCTGCTTTAGGGCCTTCCTGTATACTGTTCTGTGTCGCAGATTATACTTTACAAAAATGGTTTCAGTAACATCTCCCAGACCCAGCAGTAATTTTTTAGAATGTTTGAGAGAAAGAGCGCATATGCGTGCACAAGCGGGGTAGGGGCAGAGAGAGGGAGATAGAATCCCAAGCAGACTCTGTGCTGCCAGCGCTGAGCCTGATGCAAGGCTCCAGCTCACGCACTGTGAGGTTATAACCTGAGCTGAAATCAAGTCAGATGTTTAACTTACCAAGCAACCCAGGGGCTACCCTGCCTCCCCCCACCTTTTTTTTTTCCTGCCTCCCCTTTTTTAATGCCAGCAGTGATTTTTAGAGTGACTTTGAGATTCCTCCCATGGAGAGGTGGTTACTGATGTTCTCTCCCCTTGAATTTGGATGCACATGGGACTACAGAAGTGATACTGTGTTACTTCCAAGACTAGGTCATAAAAGGAAAGAGTTTCTGTTGGGCTTGAGTCACTTGTTCTGGAAATCCAGCTACCATGTTGTGAGGAAGTCCAGGCAGGCTTGATTAGGCCCAAGTAGAAAGAAATTGAAGCCCTCAACTCACAGCCCCAGCTGAGCTCCCAGCCAACTGCCAGCACCAATTTGCCAGCCATGTGAGCCATCTTGAAGTAGGTATTTCCAGCCCCTTAAGCTGTCCTAGCTAATCCTACTGGATCATATGAGCTATCCCCATCAAAGCTCAACTCAAATTGTAGATTTGTGAATAAAATAAATGTTTTTTAAGACACTAAGTTTTGGAATGGTTTGTTAGCAATAGATAATTGATAAAACTTGGAATACTCTCCTCCCCACTCCCCTGTGCATGGCTGCTTTCTTCTCATTCTTCAGGTCTCTGTTTCAATGTCCTCTCCTTGATAGGTCTAGCTAGGTAGTCTCTATTATAGCTACCTGGGCTTTTGTTTGTTTGTTTTATAATTGTACACTGATTTGTCTGTCTACATTTCCTATTAGGCTTGAGTTTTTTACACTCAGGTCTTTAACTACTAATGGGTCATAAAATCAGTTTTTAAAAGCTGACATAAAATTGAATATAAAATATCAAATAAATAGTATAGGATAAACATTGCATTGTAAAACTTGTTACGTATAGGTAATATCTGTGCTGGTACACAATATATATATTTTTTACTCTAGTTTTTAACAAGTTTGAAAAGCCATTACACTAAACTGTCAATTCTTGAGGTCGTATCTGTATCTTACTCACTATGAACATCCAGCAACTACAAAGTACCTGGGACACAGTAGGCACTCAAAAAGCACACAGTAAATACTGTGGAAATAAGAGAAATATATGAATGAACTGTAGAGACACAAAGTGTTGGCAGTGATTTTACCCTGAAGAAGTTTGGCACTGAAGAGATAGAGACAGAACAAAACTTGAGCAGGGGTTTAGGGGAAAGAAGAGACATGAGCATGTTCATTCACTCTGGGTAAGGATCCAGTAAAAATGGAGAGAGAAAATGCAAGATAAAGAAGATAATTTTTTGATTGTACAAGGCCCAAACAGGTTGGAAAGGACAAAGATCCAGGTACAATTACAGGGGTTAGCCTTAAGGAAAAGGAGTTGAGAATGAAGGACAATTGTTGAGAAGACATGGGGTACTGAAGGAACTCATTTATGAAGGCTTCCACTGTCAAATTAGGAGTCAAGGTTTGTGACAAGAGCAGTGGAGCTCTGAACTTAAGAGGAAACATTTGTGATTAAGGCCTTTGAAGAATGAGGGAGTCAATGGAGAGGAATTGAACCTGACGCCAATAGAGAATAAATATAAGTTGGAAACTGCAAATATTAAATTGGGTTAATCTGCATGATTACATGAATTTTCCTCCAGCTTTGCCTGCTATCTGGGTATCATAGGAGTAAAAAATCAGTTGTTGGAAGAAAAATAATTTTAAAAAATGGCCACATAGGTCAAGAGAGAAAAGCAAATGAGAATGCTGATAAGAAAGGACAGTATACATGAAAGAATTCAGGGTTGGGTAGGAAGGGAGAGGAAGCAAGAGATTTGGAGAGTTAAGGGGTTAGAAAAGTGCAGTGGGCTCCTCTTTAATGGGAGAGGATGGAGGATAAGACACTTGAATAACATGGGGGTTAGAGGTACTGACCGTGGCACAGTTGAAAATCCACATATAACTTCGGACTTCCCCAAAACTTAACTAGTAGCCTGCTGACCAGAAGCCTTATTAATAACCATCAACACATATTTTGTATTATGTACTGTGTTCTTGAAGTAAGCTAGAAAAAATGTTATTTAAAAATCATAAGGCAGGTGCCTGGGTGGCTCAACTGGCTAAGCATCTGACTTCAGCTCAGGTCATGATCTCATTGTTCGTGGGTTCAAGCCCCCCATTAGGCTCTGTGCTGACAGCTCAGAGCCTAGACCTGCTTTGGATTTTGTCTCCCTCTCTCTCTGCCCCTCTCCTGCTCATGCTCTGTCTCTCTCAAATAAAAAAATAAATGCTAAAAAAATTTTTTTTAAAAAAAATCGTAAGGGAAAGAACATGTTTATAACACTGTAAAAAAAAAATCTACATATAATTGGACCCATGCAGTTCAAACCCATTGTTCAAGGTCAACTGTATGATTAAAAGGAAGAAGTTTAGAATTTAAGGTATCAGAGGTGACAGGAAGCCTGGGTTGTATTCCCTAGAGGTAAGAAAACTAATTCTGAGATCACTGTCAAATAAAGTATACATCTCCATGGTGGTAACAGGAAGGAGCAGAAATACCTATCTGTGCTAGGTTAAAAAAAATAAATAAAAAGCAATGAAGAAAGAGATAACATATCTATAGGCCAGAAAATAGAAAATATGGACTAGGTGACACTTCCTAATGAGGAATAGTTACTGAAAGAGACTACGTTTTTTTTAAGAGACATACAATGAAGGTGCCTAGCTGGCTCAGTCGATAACAGCGTGCAACTTGATCTCAGGGTTGTGAATTCAAGCCCCATGCTGGGTGTAGAGATTACTTTAAAAAAAAAAAAAGACATACAAAGTAAACATTTTATTATCATTAAAACCATTAAGAAATTTATTTGGAATCACATTATTCCCTTAATTTTTTCACAGAGAATATTCCATTTACTATGTAGATCATCATCTTTAGGACATGTTTTATGTAGTATACTTGTTAGCATAGTAGTTTCAATTGGGCAAAACTTACTGCCAATAAAACCTGCTTTTAATTTGTCACATATTTCCAGTGGCAACCAATGATCAGGTGCTTCAATATTACAGATTTCAATTCTTCCATTCTTTATGTCTATGACTATTTTAATTTCCAAATATGACTGTCCATATAATACATTAAAGGAAGTGTTTATACTAAACTTTGGAGTTTTGCCATATATCCACTCCCAGGTCTGTAGTTCTTTGGCTTTATTATTTATTCCGGGAAACAGTGTCTCATCTGTTGGGTTTATTAGGTTAATATGATTATCAATTTGATGGTAAGCAGCATATTCTGCAGCAATAGCATTCATCAGTACTTCACAGGTCAGAGTGGGATCTTTTTCCAAAAGATTTTTTACTACGGAAGGTATGCTAGCAGTGGCATTGCTCTTGATCCCTTGGTAAGGGCTCTTCAGCAAAGATGACAAGAAGGTCCTATTGGTACTACATAATAAAGTGCAATGGTGATAAGCAGTAGTCCGGCCAATCTTAGAAGCTGTTCCTGAGATTTTAAACTGTCCATCAAGTAAAAGGTCACATCTTTTGGTGGCCTGCACATCCAGCTGGGGTTGGATAGCATTCAGAGCTCTCACAACTAATTTTAAATTCTCCATCCTATTGTACTTTTTTTTGGTTGTAAAAAAAGTCAAATTGATATTACCCATATCATGATAGACTGTTCCTCCTCCACTTCTTCTCCGAGCCAGTTTTATACCTTCTTCTCTCATCAGATTCAGGTTGCATTCCTGCCAAGGATTCTGATGTCTACCTATTACAACAGAGGGAGAATTTCTCCAAAGGAAAAGAACCGGCTTGCCCTCTAGATTCACATGGTCATGGATCCAGTCTTCTACAGCCAGATTTTGATAAACATCATTAGAAATCGATTGTAAAATAAGCCCACTTTTTACTGTGTCTTTAAAGCCAGCTGTTGGGACCTTGAGGTTACAAAGTAACTGGAAGCAATTCTTCATTGAAAATGGGATCAGCATGCTTTTAAAAATGGAAGAGAAACAAGTTAATTGAGAAAAAGAAAGTTTAATTGCATTTTCTAGCTCTTGATTCTCGGTTATTTAATCAAAATTTTTCTAACGTATCAGTTGCTTTGCTTGCCTTTTAGCTTTATTGTTAGTCTTTAACAACTCTACAACAGAGTACTCAAAGGAAATAAATGAAGACAAACCTGAAGAAGAGTTTCAATGTCTGATGGAATGTGCCTTGTGGAAACCACCTTCCCAACTTCTGGGCTCTGGAGAGATCCTGTTAAAGCCAGGATATCCTCTTTCTCCTAGAGGAGGCTTGGATTCATCTGGGACCGGTGAATCTCTTTTTATTCAATGGTTCAGTAACAGATCAGCCTTGAAGGTCTGGTAAAATGTTTCTTTTCTTTTTTAAAAATGTTTGCTTATTTTTGAGATAGAGGGCGAGTGGGGGAGGGGCAGAGAGACGGAGACACAAGACTCCAAAGCAGGCTCCAGGCTCTGAGCTATCGGTACAGAGACCCAGGCTGGGCTCAAACTCACCAACTGTGTGATCATGACCTGAGCCAAAGTCTGAGAAGCAGACTGAGCCACCCAGGCCTCCCTAAAATGTTTCTTTACATTTTATAGTTTTCCCCCAGACAACAACCTTATTTCCATATTCTAGGGGGACGCTTTGATACCACCATTTTGCATTACAAACATGCTTTTCAACACTGAACAGAAAGCAAAAGATAACAATTCCATCTATCCTCCTATGTAGGCCCAGCTCCTTCAAAACACCTGTTATTTTGCCACATCTTTGACAGTACATAACTGACCCAGAGTCTCACGACGGTGGCATGTTTTATTTCGCTTTCTTGGCTCTCTGTGGGAACGCACACACCTGGCACCCAAACGTTTTAGTTTTTTACCCTCCTGCGTTGGGGATAAGCTGTTCCTAACCGTGGAGTTAGGTCGTCCCAAGCGGTGAGCGAAAACCACGGCGTGTACAGCACCGGCCTCGGCGGCCTGGCCTTAGAGTCCCCGGTGTTCACCCACCACTCACACCCAAAAGGCCGCCCGCCCCAGCGCCCCCGAACTGCACTTACAGCTTAGCTCACCTGCTTCTTCCAGTCGCGCGCACGGCGCACGCCGGCTCCCACAGGAGAAGGACGCGTGCGAGGATCCACGGCCCGTCAGGCTGCGCGCGCGGCCAGCCCCGCCCACTGCCCACTGGGCCAGAGGAAGGCTGGGCGGCGGAAGCGCCGAGAGGAGGCGGGGCCACGCCGGGACCCCTTCCTTCTCATTCTTTGGTGTCTGGCTGCGGGTGCCCGAGGGGCTCTCGACAGAGTCGACCAGCTGGCGCTAAACCAGATTAGAGATGGGGATACGTTCCAATGGAAAGTCACAGCGCCCGCAGTTCGGATGGAGTTCCCCCACGTGACAGCGCAGAGCTAATGGTCACCCAGGGCGAAGGTAGGACAGGGCGGCTGTGTCAGGTTGGAGGGGGCATTCGCAGAGCGAGGCCAGAGGGAGGACGCCAGGAAGCCAGAGCAGTCAGGTCGCATGCCAGGCCAGGCCAGGCCAGAGCACCAGCAGATGCCTACTGAATGTGCAGTCATTGCTCCAGGTCTTTCCGTATCTCCTCACAGTCCAAAGAGCACATAATTCCACTTGGAAGGCGAGAAAACTAAAATCAGTTTTAAAAGACAAATTGCATTTAAAGGAATAAACGCTGGTATTCCCAATACAGAGATGGAAACTGCTGGGAAGGAGTGGGTCAGAAAATACACACTTAGGCTAATGAATGTTACTTATCTGCGGTGACCCTAAGTGCAGTTGGCAAGAAAATTCTTGTGGCTCAGCCAGATGGGCAATTCCTCCGGCAAGCCAAAGTTTCATTTAACTATTGCTGCATAATAACTGACTCAAACATCAGTGGCTTAACACGATTTTTTATTTCTAACATTTATACGGTTTCACCAGGGCTTTATTCATCCAGGGTTGGCTGAACTGGGAGGTCCAGGATGCTCTTATTCACACCCTGGCAACTGGTGTTTACTGGCTGCTGGGGCACCTCAATTCACGCCTACCCTTGGAAGAGACACTTCAGCCACCTTATGTTAGCCAAAGCAACAACAAAGACAGGCCAGAGACAAGGGATGGAGCAATGGACCTCACCTCTTCATAAGAGGAGCCCAAAGAATTTGTGGTCTTTTTCAATCTTCCACAGAAATGAAAATTTTCATTTAGAATAGAAACTGCCTAAGCCTGCATCTTGGAATAAGCAGCATCCAGGGTTCACAATTTGGTGATGCTTCACAGGGCTCCATAAAAAGCTACAATTTTTTTTAAAAAGCTACAATAAAGACAAATGGCTCATTTATCATTGCCCATTGTTGAAGTTCCTCTTTCTTGTATTACGCAGATGGAATGGATTTTGTTCAGTTAGTCCCTCTAGGAATTTTATTAAAAATAGCCACACAATACTGTTTCCCTTTGCTTATATTACATCCTTCCTAAATTTCATTTCTCTCAAATCTGAGATGATAATTTTTTTCCCTTTATTTCCTACTGAGGTGGTTGTGTCCTTTGGTTATTCTTAACCCTTCTCCTACTTCACCTCCACTGGAACCTTCTTCCACTGACACCCAAACATGAACTCTGCTTCATCATAACAATCCTCCACTGACCCCACTTCTTTTTCCACCTTTCATCCTGTCTACTTCCCTTTAAAAGAGCAGAGCTTCAAGGACTTGCTACATATCCAGTTGCTTACTTCCCATTCATAATCAACTTCCAATATTTCTTCTGTCCCCATTCTGTCAAAAGTGCTTTTGAGTGGGGGGTGGGGGGTGGTGAAATGGGTCAGGGTGGTCAAAGGTATAAACTTCCATTTATAAGTAAGTCCTGGGGATCTAATGTACAGCATGGTGTCTATAGTTAACAATATTGTATTAATGTGTTTACAAGGTGCTGAGAGTAGATCTTAAAATTTTTCATCACAAGAAAAAAATTTGATGGATGTTAACTTATTGTGTTGTTTTGCGGTATATACATATATAAAATCATTATGTTGTACACCTAAAACTAACCCAATGTCATATGCCAATTATATTTCTATTAAAACATAGAAATAAAGAATAAATAAATCTCTTTAAATCATTAAAAATGTATTCAGGGCTGATGAAGAATGAGGTCAGCTACTTATTTTCAAATGGTTGTGGGGAGACGGAAGGCCTTTGTACTAGCAACTTTTCTGTAAATTTGAGATTGTTTCAAAATAAAAGGAAAATAATATATGTTAGGTGTCTGACACTGTACTAAAGACTGTTAGTGCCCCCATGCATTCTCCAGCTGCTGTGAGTGTAGGAGCTGTTGTGTCCAGAGACACGTTAGTGATTCATGCTACCTCCCTGCTCCTCCAGCCTCCCCCTTGGGCTTTGTGGTAGCAATCAAGGTCTGACTAGTATGGGGCACAATAGTGCCACCCTTTGCCTCAAAATGGGTAATGGAACAGCTGTACAGTCAGATCCTTCCAAAGCATCCTGTGGATCAGGCCAAGAATTTATCTGAGCCCTCATCCTCAGCTGACTCCTATTTCCCTGTCTTGCTTCCTTCACTCCCTTATATGCTTTTTCTAAAGAGCACACTCTCAAAAATCACATGCATCTGAATTCCTGTCTCAGGCAGTTTCTAGGGAATCCCAACTAAGAGATCACACACTAGCTCAATAAGTGAAAGCTTTTATTATTAGCATCCATGACAACATCATTAGATGCAATACATAATAGGTTTAGACACCGTATTTTATGGATATGTTGAATTTAAAGTCTCCTAAACATCCTTATTTCTGCTGAACTACGTTTTTTTTTTTATGGGAAGTTTACTATCTTATTAGAAGTGGCAGAACTCTGAAAAGTACTCACTTTAGGATTCCACTTGTAGAATTCTCCCAAAACACCTAAGTGAGGTTGTTATCCTTATTAAGCTTGTTCCATTTTACCTCTTCCAGGAAGTCTTTGTGGATTTCCCTTGTCTAAAACTATGGCTTAGGTTGGATTTGAGGATTCCAGTTTTTTGGTATCTTAGCAGCAGTGGTTCTCAATGAGGGTGATTAATGTTAGCATTTTTATTGTCTCAATGACTTGAGTGAGCTACTATATTTGATATCATGCAATGCATGAGGCATCATGCACAATGAAAAATCATCCCACATTCAGCATCACCATGACTATCAAATATCCTGTTGGACATTCATGGAGATGAAAAACAAGGCTGTAAATATCTGAGCCAAGCCCCTGTTAAAAAAAAAAAAAGTGATTTTGCTAAGGTCATTGTGACATTTCACGTTGCTAGATCCAATCCTTGTCTCAACAATTTTTTTTAAAAAAAAATTTTTTTTCAACGTTTATTTTTGGGACAGAGAGAGGCAGAGCATGAACGGGGGAGGAGCAGAGAGAGAGGGAGACACAGAATCGGAAACAGGCTCCAGGCTCCGAGCCATCAGCCCAGAGCCCGACGCGGGGCTCGAACTTGCGGGGCTCGAACTCACGGACCGCGAGATCGTGACCTGGCTGAAGTCGGACGCTTAACCGACTGCGCCACCCAGGCGCCCCCGATCCAATCCTTGTCTAACCTTGCAGTTGACTACCTCCACCTTAATGACTACTGTGGGCAATCTTGACATTACCTTGTCTTGGTTTTCCACCATCCTCAATGCCAGTTCCTCAGTTCCTTTGCTAGTTCCCTTGTGCTGACTAGCTCCTAAATGTTGGAGTTCTCAGGACTTTACTCACATTATACATTCACCTTAAGCAATTTCATTCATTCCCAAGGCTTTAAATGCCATTTCTGTGTACAACTTCAAAAGTTGTATTTTTAGTTTCATACATATAAATGACTACTTGCCTTGGAAGCTGAGTTATGTCCCCAAACCATGCTCCTGAGGTTTTCCCTAAGGAACCTCCATGCATGTAGTCTCTTTAGCTAGAAATCGTTTCTTTTTCCTCCACTTTCAAACCATCACTCTTTCCTGCTAAACTTCATTTGGACTTTAACCCTTCTCAAGATTTCAACCATCACCATCATGTTACTTAGACAACCATGTCACTGCAAAAGCTATGAAAACTTCCTAGTTCCAACAATTAAAAATCAAGTTTATGTGTTAAGTCTCCTGTCCTTCTGAACATTTTACTTTTTCTTCATGGTACATCATAATATGCATCTTATAGAATTACTGTCTGATACTCTATCTTCCCTGGTAGACAGTAAGCACTATGAAGATGGTGGCTATTTTATTCACTACTATATCCCCACCAAGAAACATAATGCCAAGTTAGGTGAACAAATGAATGACTATGTTTTTTTCCTCTCCCAAAGAATTATGTTCTGTAAATGATAAAAAGCAGTGTCTTATTGGCTTATGTCCAATTCAACAATTTTATTTAACTCTAGGATCAATATTCCCTACAATATATTTGTATTTTTCTGATTTATAAAATAGTTTCCCCTGAAAGAAGATGGTTTTTCATCTTTGTTTTTATGAATACTAAGGAAATTTCTCACAATTAGCCATTAGAGATAGCCAGTAAATTTTAAAGTACAGGAAAATGTTCAAAACATACATACATACGTAATATAAATAGTTACAAGGTCACTATATGTCAACACAAAATGGTTTTACTTTCATCTAACAATACTTGGGACAATACTGCTGTCTCAAACTACTAGACATTTCTATAAGAATGGCAAACTGATGCATATAAAACAATTTTTTTATCAATATATTAGGTTTATTTATTTATTTTTTCAATATATGAAGTTTATTGTCAAATTGGTTTCCATACAACACCCAGTGCTCATCCCAAAAGGTGCCCTCCTCAATACCCATCACCCATCCTCCACTCCCTCCCACCCCCCATCAACCCTCAGTTTGTTTTCAGTTTTTAAGAGTCTCTTATGCTTTGGCTCTCTTTCACTCTAACCTTTTTTTTTTTTTTCTTCCTCTCCCCCATGGGTTTCTGTTAAGTTTCTCAGGATCCACATAAGAGTGAAACCATATGGTATCTGTCTTTCTCTGTATGGCTTATTTCACTTAGCATCACACTCTCCAGTTCCATCCAAAACCAAGAATTTTTTAACACAATACTATTTTTCTTACATTAAATATTGGTGGTATAAAATGGTAGTATCTATAAGATAAACCATTAGACTTGGAAATAACTATTTTGTAACTCTGAAATGAATTCAATGTGGGGAAAAATAGTTTTAAAAGGATGATTTAAAATGTGAAATGCTTCTCAAGATATGTAATTTACTGGTCTTTTGCAGGGTTTATGTGAAGTGATCTTTTACAGAACAGAAATGCAAAACTGCAGTAAGATAAAGTCCCCTAAAGCAAAATCCCAAACTTGAAATATTAAAAAATTGGTACACTAGAAATAATATGAAATACAGATGTCAAATTGTTCAGGCACTGTTTTTTGATCACTTGTTAGAGAAACATTATAATTAAAATCTTTTAGTACCATTTAAATACTGTTAATCAGAAATTCTGATTTTTGACAAGGATAGAATACCAGAGAATTTTGCTTTGAATTTTGAAAAGTTTTTTTCCCCTAAAACAACTGTCTTGAATATGTATCAAAAAAGTGCAGTCTAAGGTGATTCATAAATAGTGAAAAATAAGCAATCATCATCCTTCATTTTGTTAGGTTTTCCTAATACGGTTAAGTTCTCATTCAACATGCTCTCTTAGTAAAAGCAATTTCTTTGGCAGAATGTACAAATAACTTCATTCCACATCTGTCATTTCTATTCCATCATTTTCTTTAACATATACTACAGAACCCAAGGTTTTCTCTGAAAGAGATCCTGTGCCAATCTCTTTACTTCTTGTAAAGTTTTCTTGGCTTGTGTTTTCTAATCTTATTTTCTTGATGTTTTGAAATAACTGAGTCACTGGTTCCAACTTGCTTTTCGCAGTCCCTTGCATTAAATGATCGTCCACTTTTGAATCCACACGCATAGCAGATACCCGAGTAGCAGATTTACTAAGGGAAAATCCCATTGGGAGAGCTGAATAATATAGTTGGCAGGTATCTCTTTAAGCAGTGGAAATGTTTCTTCAACTTGATTGCTTGGAAAGAAATGATAACAGGTGAATACAGTGGTAATTTCAACTAACCTCATGGCAGTGCTTGTTTTCATGAAACATCATGGTGGTGACTCCAAAAATATAAAGTAAAATTGCCTTGGGGTGCCTGGGTGGCTCAGTCGGTTGAGTGTCCAACTTCAGCTCAGGTCATGATATCCTGGCTCGTGAGTTCAAGCCCCG
>NW_024412441.1:19132782-19139243 GCF_014898765.1 Herpailurus yagouaroundi | reverse complement strand
TTTCTTTCTTTCTTTCTTGGAGATAGAGAATCCCAGGCAGGCTCTGTGCTTTCAGTGCAGAGCCCAATGCTGGGCTGGAACTCACCAACTACGAGATCACGACCTGAGCCGAAATCAAGAGTTGGATGCTTAACCGACTGGACCAGGAATGTGTCCAGGCACCCAACAATGTATTATTTCTTTAATATTTAGGCACTGTGGTATCTGAGTTTAGAATTCCATCCCTATCAAGCTGTAATCATTTTATTGACAAAAGATCTCTAATGATATCATCTTGAAACCTTAATCCGTATGTGTGATTGAATATCAGTATTTACAACAGAACAAAGTCCTGGGCCTGTTGCAGTATCCTAAACATACCAGTTACTCAAATACTGTTAATATGAAAATTAGGAAATGGCTTTCTAGGAATCAGAGGTAATTTAGCTAAAGTTTGAAAAGATCTCTCTGATGATATTCTAAAATGTTAGGTCTCCCTGTTTCTTAGATCTGGAAACTGAAGTGAATATTTTTTCTCATCAAACACATATATAATACTATCTTCAAATTAGTAAAATTGAATTTATTCTATTCTTTGGTCTGTCCTCTTTGATTATTTAAAAAGGAAGTACTCTGGGCATAAGACACGAATAAATGCTTTTCTAAAGAAGACACCCAGATGGCCAACAGGCACATGAAAAGATGCTCAACATTGCTCATCATCAGGGAAATACAAATCAAAACCACACTCAGATACCACCTCACGCCAGTCAGAGTGGCTAAAATGAACAAATCAGGAGACTACAGACTCTGGAGAGATGTGGAGAAACGGGAACCCGCTTGCACTGTTGGTGGGAATGCAAACTGGTGCAGCTGCTCTGGAAAACAGTGTGGAGGTTCCTCAAAAAATTAAAAATAGATCTACCCCTATGACCCAGCAAAAGCACTGCTAGGAATTTACCCAAGGGATACAGGAGTGCTGATGCATAGGGGCACTTACCCCAATGTTTGTAGCAACACTTTCAACAATAGCCAAATTATGGAAAGAGCCTCAATGTCCATCAACTGATGAATGGATAAAGAAGATGTGGTTTATATATACAATGGAATACTACTTGGCAGTGAGAAAGAATGAAATCTGGTCATTTGCAGCAACATGGATTGAACTGGAAGGCATTATGCTGAATGAAATAAGTCAGGCAGAGAAAGACAGATACCATATGTTTTCACTCATATGTGGATCCTGAGAAACTTAACAGAAGACAAGGGGGGAGTAGAAGGGGGAGAAAAAAAAGTTACAGAGAAGGAAGGAGGCAAACCATAAGAGACTCTTAAATATTGAGAACAAACTGAGGGTTGATGGGGGTGGGGGAGAGGGGAAAGTGGGTGATGGGCATTGAGGAGGGCACCTGTTGGGATGAGCACTGGGTGTTGTATGGAAACCAATTTGACAATAAATTATATTTAATATAAAAAAATAAAAGGGAAGTACTGTTGTCAAAAATGTTTAACTTGAATCTAATTTTGAGGATACAATCAGATAAACCCAAACTGAGAGATATTATATATATAAAAAAAAATAGCCTGTAGTCAAAAATGTCAATGTTTGAAAGACACAGGGAAACTGAAGAATTGTTCCAGATTAAAAGAGACTAAAGAAACATGATTTCCAAATGCAGTTAATGATCCTTTAGTTGTGGGGGAGGGAAATGTACTATAAAGGCCATTTCTTGGACCACTGGAAAATTTGAATATTGATGGTTTATTAGATAATAATATTGTATTAACGTTAAATGCCCCAAATGTAGTACCTACTATGGTTATATAAGTGAATGTCCTTATTCTTAGGAGATACATGCTGAAATTGGGGTAAAAGATCTTTCCACAACTTGTTTTCAAATATTCCAGCAATAGATACAAAAAGAAAGTAAAATATGAAAAATGTTAACAACTGTTGAATCTAGGTGAAAAGGGTTAAAAAAATTGTTCACTGTATTATTCTTGTTAAATTTCTGTATGTTTCAAACTTTTTCAAACTACAAAGTTGAAAAAACTTAAGAATATACAGTTGACCCTTGAACAATACAGGTTTGAACTGCATACGTCCACTTATGTGTGAATATTTTGTCTTTTCTTTTTTTTTTTTAAATTAATGTTTATTTATTTTTGAGAGAGAGAGAGAGTGCGCAAGCAGGGAGGGGCAGAGAGAGAGGGGGAGACACAGAATCTGAAGCAGGCTCCAGGCTCCAAGCTGTCAGCACAGAGCCCAATGCGGAGCTTGAACTGCGCAAGCCATGAGATCATGTCCTGAGCCAAAGTCAAACACTTAACCCACTGAGTCTCCCAGGCACCCCTGTGAATATTTTTTCAATACATACAGTATGGTACTGTAAATGTACTTCCTCTTATGATCTTCTTAACATTTTCTTTTCTCTAGTTTACTTCTCATAAGAATACAGTATATAATACATATATAAAATATGTGCTAATTATTTATATTATTGGTAAGGATTCCAGTCAACAGTAGGCCATTAGTAGTTAAGTTTTTGGGGGATCAATAGATACATGTAGATTTTCAACCACATGGGCAGGGGAGGTTGGCACCCCTTAACCCTGCATTGTTCAAGAGTCAACTATAGTAACAAAACTCTGTGAAACATTATACTGCATATGAAATCAACAATGGTAAGATAATGGTAATATATAGATTCTCAACAAGCACATTAAATTTCAGTTTAATAGCAAAATTGAGGAAGAACCAAATGCAATAGGGTATATTTGGCCCTCTGAGTGTCACCTTCACTTGTCTGGAATCTTGAGGACATAAAGAAAGAACAAGTATATTTGGGACCTCTTTGGCCTGGCATTCAGATAGCCATTCAAGAAAATTTTTTTTAACAGTTATTTATTTTGAGAGAGCAAGCATGAGCAGGGGAGAGACAGAGAGAGGGGGTCAGAGGATCTGAAGCAGGCTCTGTGCTGACAGCAGCAAGCGTGATGTGGGGCTCAAACCCGCAAACCATGAGATCATGACCTGAGCCTAAGTCAGACACTCAAGTAAGAAACTAAATAAATTTGACATATACACACCACAGAGAGACTTGCCTTACCAGACATTAAGATATGCTACAAAGTCAAAATAAAAAAATAGTCTAGTACAGGCGCAGGAACAAATAAAGGACCAATGAAACATGACAGAGTTCTAATTTGGACCTAGTTGTGTGTAGGAACTTCATACATGGTAAAGGTGGCACCATACAACAGACTAAGTTTAGACAGAACAGACTAAGTTTAGTAGTATAGTACTGTCAATACTGGCTCACTATGTAGATGCAAATAAAGTAGGATCCCTATCTTATATATAAAAGTGAACTCCAAATGCAGTAAAGACCTAAATGTGAATTGCAGAACTATAAACACAGTTTTTAAAATGTAGGACAATATTTGTTACCTTGGGTGGAGAAAGAGCTCTTGAATAAAAACTAACAAGCTTAAACAGGAAGAAAACGGATGGATCTGAATACTCATAATTAAGAACTTCAATAAAGAAACTATAAACAGTTAAAAAGATGAAAATTGGAAGTTGTGCTGTACAAAGCGGACAAGGAATTTACAGCTAGAGTATAAGAATAACTACAAATCAACAAGAAAATGGGAAACCCAATAGAAAAGTGGACAAAGGATATAACGATGTAATTCACAGATTGGGGAATCCCAAATCGATAACAAGTACATAAAGAGATGTTTGATCTTACTAGGAGTCAGAACAATGCAAGTTTACCACCATCAGAATGACAGACTCTAGGAAGGTAGATAACATGGAGTATTAAGAATACAGGATGACGAGGGGTGCCTGGTTGGTTCAGTTGGCTGAGCATCTGACTTCAACTCAGGTCATGATCTCACAGTTTGTGAGTCTGAGCCCCGCATCAGGCTGTGCTGACAGCTCAGAGCCTGGAGCCTGCTTCGGATTCTGTGTCTCCCTCTCCCTCTGCCCCTCCCCTGCTCACTGTCTATCTCTCTCTCAAAAATAAATAAACATTAAAAAAAAAAAGAATACAGGATGACAGGAAACCTTGTACATTGCTGGTAGAGTAATTTTTAGCTCCAATTTCATATTCTACATCCAAACCTTCAGTGAATCCTGTTTCTATTTTTACCCTTGCCCAACCCTTCCTATTGTGTATTCTTCAAACTGTATTTGGAATGAGTTTTTTTTTTTTTTTTTTAAGTAGGCTCAATGCCCAATGTGCAGTTTGAACTCATGACCTTGGGATCAAAAATCCCATGATCTACCGACTGAGTCAGCTAGGCATCCCCTGGAATGAGCCTTTTTAATAAAGTGTTAAAAAAATTTTTTTTTAATATTTATTCATTTTAGAGAGACAGTGTGAGTGGGGGAGGGGCAGAGAGAGGGGGAGACACAGAATCCAAAGCAGGCTCCATGATCATGACCTGAACTGAAGTCGGGACACTTAACCGACTGAGCCACCAAGCACACCCCTGGAATGAGCCTTTAAAAAAAATTTTTTTAATGTTTATTTATTTTTGAGAGAGAGAGCGAGCATGCATGAGTGCATATGCATGAGTGCATATGCATGAGTGGGGGGAGGGGCAGAGAGGGAGGGAGACACAGAATCTGAAGCAGGCTCCAAGCTGTCAGCATAGGGTCTAACGTGGGGCTTGAACTCATGAACCACAAGATCATGGCCCGAGCCAAAGTCAGACACTCAACCAACTGAGCCACCCAGGTGCCCCTGGAATGAGCCTTTTAAAACATAAGCCAGATCTCATCAATACTCTGCTCACCACTCTGCTCTAGGTACTTTCCATGTCAGAGTAAAAGCCAAATTCTCTACATTTTGAGTCTCCAGCTGTGGTAAGGAGAATAATGGCCCTTAAAGATATATTCACATCCTAATTCCCAGAACCTGTGAATGTCACATGGCAAGGGGAAATTAAGGTTGCAGATGGAATTAAGGTTCCCAGCCAAATGACCTTGAGGTAGGAAGTTTATCCTGGACTCACTGGTCATTACCACTCTAACCACAATGGTCTTCACAAGTGAAAGAGGGGAGGAATGTCACTATTAGAATGATGCAATGTGGGAAGGACCTGACTGGCCATTGCTGGCTTTGAAGCTAGAAGGAGACCACAAGCCAAACAAAGTGGGCAGCCTGTGGAGGCTGGATTCTTAGATTCTCCCCAAGAACCCTCAACAGGAATACAGCTCTGCTGACACCTTGATTTTAGTCTAGTGAGATCCATTTTGGACTCCTGACCTCCAGAGCTGTAAGATAGTAAATTTGTGTTGCTTACATAACCACTAAGTTTGTGGTAAATTGTTACAGCAGCAGTTGGAGACTAATACAACCAGCTAACATTCTCAAATTCCTCTCTCATTCTGCCCCATGATCTTATTGCTATTCCTCAAGAATATGCTATGCCAAACCCTCTTCTGCTTTAAGGTTCATGCATTTACAGTTACCTCAGCCTGAAGCAATTATTGTGCAAAGCACTTCTGTTGGGGATGATTACTAACATGGGGTCAGAGGCTATCAATAGCTAGCTGACTTTGAGCCCTGAGGGAGGTAACAGGGACCAGATTTATCTTCATGTCTTCAACATCTAAAAAAAAAAAGACAACACATGAAACAGTGGTTTTTAAATAACAGACAATAGGCAGTGCATCCCTAAGAGATCCCTAAGAGAAAGGAAATAAACGCTCACTGCCTGGAAATTTCAGGCTTCAGCACAAAGAGGGGGAACCCAAACTGTCTGGTTATTTCAGTGAGTTAAGGAGATAGGAGTTCAGAGTCTGCAGAGACCAGGGTCACTAGAATTTGTGGAGAGAGGAGAGAGGTACAGTGAAAGAAAGAGCTCCAGAGATCTGCAGAGAATTCCCCACAATTCTTTGGCTGAGTACTGATCAGGAAACACATGTGCAAGAAAACTACTGAAGCCTGGGAAAGAACCACCAAAAAGTAGAAGGCCAAAAAGTCCATAGATCTTACACAGGGCCAAAAATGCAGTTCCCACCAGCCTGAGTATAAAGAACTCCTAACACAGGGGACATTATACAGAGTCCTCAGAAAGGTATTGGCTTAGCAATGGGGCCAAATTAGCCCTGAGAGTATTTTGGACCTAACAAAGCTTAAAAGCAAGCTTCTAAAGCAGTGCTGTCTGACAGAACTTTCGTCAATGATTGAAATATTCTATATCTATTGTCCATTATACTAGCCACTAGCCACATGTGGCTTTTGGAGTTTGAAATGTACATAGTACAAATGAGGAACTGAATTTTAAGTTCTACCTAATTTTATTAATATAAATCCAAAATGCCACATGTAGCTAGCTAATGGTTACTGGTTTTTTGTTTTTTTTTTTAATGTTTGTTTATTTTTGAGAGAGAGAGCATGGACTGGGGAGGGGCAGACACACACACACACACACACACACACACACACACACACACACACACA
>NW_024412441.1:19068520-19132772 GCF_014898765.1 Herpailurus yagouaroundi | reverse complement strand
ACACACACACACACACACACACACACACACACACACACACACACACAGAATCTCAAGCAGGCTCCAGGCTCTGAGCTGTCAGCACAGAGCCCGACATGGGGTTTGAACTCACGAACTGTGAGATCATGAGCTGAGTTGAAGTTGGATGCTCAACGAACTGAGCCACCCAGGTGCCCCTAATGGTTACTGTTTTTTTTTTTTTAAATTTTTTCAATGTTTATTTATTTTTGAGACAGAGAGAGAGAGCATGAACGGGGGAGGATCAGAGAGAGAGGGAGATACAGAAACCGAAATAGGCTCCAGGCTCCGACCTATCAGCACAGAGCCCGACATGGGGCTTGAACTCACAGACCGTGAGATCATGACCTGAGCTGAAGTCGGACGCTCAACCAACTGAGGCACCCAGGTGCCCCAATGGTTACTGTTTTTAACAGTGCAGCTCTAAAGAGTCAAACTGTTTCCAAGTAACATTACTGCATTTCAGAACGCAGCCTAAATATATTTAAAGAAAAACAAAACCGAAAACCTCCAGCACCCAACAATGTAAAATCTGCAATGTCTGTTAGCCAAAAAAATTAACCAGGCATGAAAACAAGCAGAAAAATATGACCCATAAACAGGAGGAAAAAAAAATCAGTTAATAAAAACAAACCCAGAAATGACACAGGTGATGGAATTAGTACTCAAGGACTTTAAAAGCCATTTTAAATATATTCCATATTTTCAAGAAGGTAAAGCAAATCATAAGCACAATGAGGTTAGAAGTGGAAGATATTAAAAAAGAATTAAAATTCCAGGGATGAAAAATATAATTCTGACATAAAAAATATGGTGGATGGGATTAACACTGCCAAAGGAAAGAAAGTGACCTTGAAGATATCTCACAAGATGTATCGAAATGAACACAGCATCAGTTAGTTGTGGGACAACATCAAGAACCCAAACATATGTTTAATTGGAGTCCCCCATTTTTTTAGGGTACCAAGGAGGTACAGAAAAAAAGGCAAAACAGATTTTTTTGTAGTGAAGCTGTGAAATGATGGGAGAAGCTAAGGGAACAGAAAACCCAGACCTTAGAATTACCCAGGAGTACCTGTCACAAGTGAGAGAGCATATGTACTCTATAAAAGGATTAGTTGGGGCAGAATGGAGCACTTACCACTCTTTGGATTTCCATAGAGGAAAGAAAATGTTCACTTTCTTGGATTGGGGGACGAAGTCAACAGTCCTTGATAGGAAAAGAAAGGAAAATCTTCATGCTCTGGTTTGGCCTTAAAATGTCCTTTTCCTTACATTCTTCCCAAAGAATCTTCAGAAACATCTAGGTGGTGTACACAAATGCTTAAGGTTTTCTTATTTTTTTCCCTAAGGGAAGTACTTTCCTAACTTCCGTATTAATAAGCCCCTCATTCCTCCCAAGTCTTCAACTCAGACTTTCGAGGTTCATACATTTTCCCCTCTTTTCAATAATGCTAGATAATGAGAACATTTTATTCACCATAATCTTAGTATCTGAAAAGGAAATGAGATTATACATTGTTCTCCCTAAAATAACTTTTTAGGATGGTCTTTGAGAGTTTGTTTTTAAAAAAATTTTTTTTTTAATTTTAAATTTTAAATTTTAATAACTTTAAATAAACTTAATAAATTTAAATAACTTTTTAGGATGGTCTTTGAGAGTTTGTTTTTAAAAAATTTTTTTTTAATTTTAAATTTTAAATTAAAAAAAATTTTTTTAAGTAAGCTCTATGCCCAATGTGGAGCTTGAACTCATGACTCCTAAAGGAAGGGTCCCATGCTGTACCTACTGAGCTAGCCAGGTGCCCCAGTTCATGCTTCTTTGTAAATTATTTTTATCAGTTAGGTAATATTACACTTTAATACCTCTTGGGACCTCTGACTTTGTCTAAAATAACAAGGATTCTCAACTTAATTTTTTAGTGTCTAGCTATACTTACAAAGTATATGCTAGCTGAAAATAAATGCTACAAAATATGAGATGTAATGGCACAAACAGGTGAAGAAATCAGAACAGAAATGGGAAAAACATGTCACATATTTAAACGTACTTCTACGAAGTAATTTGTTCTAACATAAAATGTATTTATGGATGCCAATAATATATGGGTGGGGGGAATGAGTACTCACCTGGCAAAAACAGGAATTGTCTCTTCAAATGTGAAATTACTTTTGAAATACACAGGCGAAAACTTGATCATCAGAGAACAGCCCTAAAAACCTAGTTACCTATTTAATCCGTAGGAAAAGGCAGGGAGATACAGCCATTAGAGTTCTGAAGTTTTTTGGGTTATTTAAGACAAGTTATTTAATATTAAGAAATGTTAAAAAGATAGTATTTTTTTTCAAGCCGGGCTCCAAAACTTTGGCAGAGTAATGCAACCCTATTCTTTTTCACTAAAAAGCCCTTTTTCCACTTTTAGGTAACGTGGCTAATTTTAACATAGTTGGATGGCCAAAAATATTACACCTGGTTAAGTTACAGTGTTCCAAGACTCAAGGCCCCTACTTGGGAGAACACAAATTTAAATGGTTTTACACAGGAAAATAATCGACACAACATTAAATATCAAGTGAGGTAGTATACCCTTTACTTTTTTGGTTAACGATCTGGTGGTTTTTCTGGAAAGGGGTTTTAGAGAACTGACATGTGGGGAAGGAATACCGGTCAGGAATCAGCGCCTGCCACTTCCCGATTCAACCATGACTGAATTGTGCAGGGCTGACCGAGTCGTGGGTCCGCTGGCTCCCCAGGCTGCAGGCTGCCGGTGCTCACCCGAACAGAACTGCTCTCTCCCGAGAGGCTGCAGCAGCAGAACCCCACCGGGGAGACTCCCCGAAAACCGGCCCCTGGCTGCGGCAGGAGAGCTAACCAACCTCCCAGCCCTCAAAAGCAGCTCTGGGGAGTAACACGTTCCGAGTAACTCACTGAACGTGTGTCCAGAATGGTGTAGGATCCCTAAGAAAAATGGCACAAAGCTGCAGCAGCAAAGCAGCACGTATCCTAGAGCTGAGGGAAGAAGGCTGGAGGATACACAGCCCTGCGCATGCGCGTTCCATCCAGGTGCGACACCGCAGGCAGAGAGTAAGAATTAAGTGGTGGAAAAGGGGGCTGCGGCTGGTTACTAGGAGACGGGACGCTCGGGTGGTACGACTAGGCTCTGCGTGGCCGTACGCCTGCGCGGCGCGGATGGACCAGGAAGAAGCCTCTGCTACGCGGCTTGAAAGGCGGACAGGTGGACGTACCCGTCGCTACGTGCGTGGGTGCGCACGCACGACTTGTAGTCCCCGCGAGAGGGCGGGTCGAGCCAGGTACGCGTGCGCACGGGAAATAGGGGCACGCGGAAAGGAAGCCGAGCGAAGGCGCCGGGGAGGTGGAGGACGAGCCCCCCTCAGGTACAGAGCGTGAGGGCGGGGCTGACGACGGCTCCGACCGTCGCTAACCGCCTCCGCCTCCTTCCCTCAGGGTCCCGCCTTCCTCTGCCCCCCACCGGGGCGGGGCCACGTCGATTTAGGTGTGGGAGGGGAGGGGAAAGGGGCGGAGGATGGAGACGGGGAGGGACCTGGATCTCTGGGGCAGGCAAAGGCCCGCCAGTCATCAGCATGAGCTCCAGCGAGGAAGCTGGGCCGAGAAGCCCAGGGAGGGACTCGGAGCTCCAGGTGGGAGCAGCAGGGATGCGCTGGGTCGGGATAAAGCAGCTCCTGGGCCGAAAGGCCCTGCAACAGGTCGGATGTGACGGGAATTAGGGGCTATGGGTGATCTCCGAGGTGGGTATTCACTGCTTGACCCGCTGTGAGGGACGGTGGAGAGCAGAGTCGCGGTCCAAGGAAGTCCTCCAGGAGCAAACTTTTCCCCTGTTGTCGTTTCTTGGGCTCTTAGCGTTGAGCCGAGTTCCTATGGTGACCGCTTCGCTTCCTGCCACAGCTCTCCACTTGGTAGTTGTGGGGACTGTTCTGTTTAGAAACGCTTGGAGTGGAGCTGAGGAATTTGAAAGTCAGAGATTCGGGAGTTCAACCTGCTCTTCCTGACTCCCGGTGTCTCATTTTTAAGCCTCCTTATAGATTTTGGGAGGTGAAGGGCCGAGATTACGTAGGTATTTGCATGGAAATCTCCAATAATTTCACTGGAAATTATACGCAGGAAAGTCAGAGTGAATTGGGTTTTGTTTGAAAAAATATTTGAGACAAGCTGAGTAACTGTGGCATCTGTGGACCTGATACCTAAATACGTATAGGAATATGTTTTTTTTTTCTTTTTTTTTAATTTTTTTTTCAACGTTTATTTATTTTTGGGACAGAGAGAGACAGAGCACGAACGGGGGAGGGGCAGAGAGAGAGGGAGACACAGAATCGGAAACAAGCTCCAGGCTCTGAGCCATCCGCCCAGAGCCTGACGCGGGGCTCGAACTCACAGACCGCGAGATCTTGACCTGGCTGAAGTCGGACGCTTAACCGACTGCGCCACCCAGGCGCCCTGGTTTTTTTTTTTTTTTTTTTTTTTTTTTTCTTTAAATAAAGTCAAGCATCATGGCTTTAAGAAAGATTTGCATAGTGACAGAGTCCCAGTGTTTTCCTTCTTCCACTCCAGACCCTTATATCGCAAAATATTCGTTGTTTTAAAATTTCTCTTCTGGTTTTCTGCATTTGAAGAACACTGTTTTTTGTTTGTTTGTTTTTTAAACATGGAAGGAGATGAGTAGGAAAATAGTTTATAACTAGAAGAAAATAGGTTAGTTATAAACATAAGTGGAAAGTGTCACATTATTCAAATCTGCTTCCAGGATAAAACTGGTTGTTTGTAGTTTAATTGCCCAATGAACTTAAACCATTCAATTTTAATTAGTGAGAAATAACTAGGAACATATATTAATGAAATATTTATTGTAAACAATAAACTTTGGCATTATTTAATGGCAGCTTCCAAAATATATCTTATTTTGTTTACTGTCTGAAAAAAAATCACTGCTTATTGTCCACCATATAATCAGATGTAGAGATTCTGTTGGCTCCTTTGCTGTATTCTTTTCAGTTGCTTAGATCAGTTTTAGGGTAATTTGCTTTTAGAGTATTCCATATACAGAGGCAATTAGAGAAGTATTATCCATTCTCTTTTCCATCACATGTCCCCTTTTCTCCCCAGATGTAGCCACTATCCTGACTTATATGATAATCTCTTTCTTGCGTTTCCTTATAGTTTCTCCATCTTTGTGTATGAACAGACATTCTAGTTTGGCTTGTTTTTGAATTTTATATAAATGGAATTGTAGTAAGTATTCCTTTGTAGTTTGCTTCTTTAGTCAATGTTATGTTTTTTAGATTTATCCATGTTGCTTATAGTTTGTTGTTCAGTGCTCCATTTTAAGACTATACCACAATTTATTTACTCTAGTATTAGGGTTTTTATAGTTTTTGGTAACTATGAGCAACACTGCTGTGGACTTTTCCTATACATGTCTCTCATGATAATCTTTTAAAGTGAGCTGATTAGTAAGGTAGTTTTGTCTTAATGAATGTGATTAACATCAGTCTGTTATTAATATTTTTTAGTTCAGAAAAGCCTCTTAAAAACAACTCTTTAACTTCTTATGTTTCTTAGAGGTCTTGATAAATGATACTTCTAAGGCCATTGTTTTATGCTCCTTTAAAAAGACAAGTTATGGGGCGCCTGGGTGGCTCAGTCGGTTGAGCGACCGACCAGCTCAGGTCACGATCTCGCGGTCCGCGAGTTTGAGCCCCGCGTCGGGCTCTGGGCTGATGGCTCACAGCCTGGAGCCTGCTTCCGATTCTGTGTCTCCCTCTCTCTCTGCCCCTCCCCCGTTCATGCTGTGTCTCTCTCTCTCTGTCTCAAAAATAAATAAACGTTAAAAAAAATTAAAAAAATAAAAAGACAAGTTATTTCTTTACAGTATAGTCTGGATAGAAGAAAACTCAGCTTGGGTTTGGATGCAATGACTAGAGAGATTATTTCTTTTTCCTAAGAAAGGTTAAACATTGTGGCTTTACTGTTTTGTTTGAAGTGAATTCCCAAAACCTTTATTCATTCATTTTTATAATCAAAATCTATCTCAAAATTATTCATAAAACTGTGGTTTTCTTCATCCTTCTGTTAGTGAGGCTATTCCTTCCTACTTCAAAATGTTAATGTAAACTTCTGGAGACAACTTTATAAAAAGAAAACAAGTTGAACTTTTGTGGAAACAGATTTCAGAATCCCATATAAAGTACTCCAGTATTTTTAATTTTTCTACCAAAATATTGCGTAGATTTGTTGAGCTTGTAGTATATGCATGATCTTTTGCTCAAGACTGATGATATTTTTTGGCACATGATCTTACCTCCTATTTCATGAAAAATGAAAATTCTTCCAGGCAGGACCTTTTGCACATTTCTATCCGTTCTTACCTAAATCTTCACCTGACCTTGCTTTTCTCTTTCTTGTCTCAAATGACAGTGCACAGACCATTTCTTTGGGTTTACTTTTTTTTTTATTTTAATGTTTATTCTCTGAAAGAGAGAGCTTGAGAGGGGGAGAGGCAGAGAGAGAGAGGGAGACACAGAATCTGAAGCAGGCTCCAGGCTCTGAGATGTCAGCACAGAGCCCAACACGTGGCTTGAACCCACAAACCATGAGATCGTGACCTGAGCTGAACTCAGATGGTCAACTGACTGAGCCACCCAGGTGCCCCTCTTTGGGTTTACTTTTATTGGGTCAGTGGTCTTCCTTCATTAGTTAACATTAACCATGTTTTAAGTATCTTCACTGTGTTTATGCCTTAGGACTTCTTAAGCTAGAGTGTAAAAGCTTTAGGGAGTTCTTGAACCCCCTGAAGTTGCTTGTAAAATTTTGTATGTTTTTATTTTCCTGAGGAGAGGACTCAGGGCTTTTGTTTAATTCTGAAGGGAGTCCTTGATACAAGGAGAATTAAGAAACAAATTCTTCTCTTTTGTAACAACCCTTCAACAACTGTGGTCTTCTAACTTTTGCTCATAGTTTTGGGGGAACATGGAAAATATATTCTAAGTCTTTTTGGGGCAAGTTGAAGTCAAAAATACTTTTTTGTACTCTTTTTCTCTATATTCCCTTGGCATACATTACATTCCACTGATATGGTGTTAATACTGACTATAATTTCTGATTTATTTTTTCTGGACTTCCCTAGATCCATCTAAAAATTGTAGGTTTTTGTTTTCCATCTTCCTATCCCCAGAATCTAATGTTGGTTCGTTCTTATTCTAGCTATTTATAAATTTGTTTTGTAAGTGAATAAATGTGGTTGTTAAAATCTTAAAATATAAATAGAAATGGTGACAGTAGGGTTAGAAAAAAATGTATTTGAGAGAGGTTTTAGTGAAAAGACTAGTAGGACTTGATGGCCGATAATATATATAGCACTTCTTTTTGCCAGGCAGTGTTCTAAAATGCTTTATCGAACTCATTTAGTCTTCACACCTCTATCACGCAAGTATTATTATCATTCCTGTTTCAGAGATGGGGAAGCCATGGCCAGAGATCTAACTTGCTCATAGGCAGCTAAGAAACAGCACAACTAGCATGATGAACATAAGCAGTCTGATGCTAAAGAACAAGCTCCTAACCACTATGCTGTGATGCTTCCTCATTGAGAATGGTTGTGATTTTAGCTTGAGTGTTTATCGTAACAATTTGCTGCTTCCAAAGTACTTTCACTTGTATTCTTTAAGATCTGTACAGGAACGCAAGTTCCATTTAGATAGAGATTATGGGAGTGTGGAGGATATTCAGTGGTCTGAGGTGGGGAAACTGGCAGGCCATGCATGGGCATTTCAGATACACTGATTTCTCTCCCTTTTCACTGCCTCCAAAGATAGTGCAGAGAACGTAGCAACTCTAATATGATTGCCCACAATTGTCAGGTAGACTTTTGGCCTCTTGCTACTTTTAATTTCTAGTCTAACCTGATAGGTAATTTTATAGAATCCCTACCTGACTATTCAGTTTACCAAAGAGAAGAAAGAAAGTTCAATTTTATCGGCTTTTGTACACTGCTTCCTTATCAACCTATACAAATTTTTATTGGCACTTTCCTATTATGCAAAGAATTCTGTGCAGGTTGGTAGGACTACAGAGAACTCTAGGACACTGCTTGTTTGTAAGATTCTAATAATTGTGTGAGGAAGACATATCCAGAAAAATAAATAGCTACACAGATTATTGTATAAACAATACATACAGAAGTGGCTAGTTGGTTAAGCGTCTGACTTTGCCTCAGGTCATGCTCATGGTTCATGGGTTTGAGCCCTGCCTTGGGTTCTGTGCTGACAGCTTGGAGCCTGCAGCCTGCTTCAGATTCTGTGTCTCCCTTTCTCTCTCTCTGCCCCTCCCCAACTCACGTTCTGTCTCTCTCTTAAAAATAAGTAAACATTAAAAAAAAAAAAAGAAGTAATCACTATCTGATGGAGAATACTGAGAACACCTACTAGAAAATATGGAATTCAAGCTGTGCCTCAGAAGTGTCTTTCGTTAAATGGAGAAAAGATAGTATGTTTCTATAATGATAATATGAACCTATGTGTAAAGAATGTAGAATAGTTTGTTTTTCATAAAGGGATTCTTGGAGATATCAATTAGGAGATAAGTTTGGAGAAGTGGGAGGCAACCACATTATGAAGAACTGTGAATGCGTGGCAGGTTTCCACTTCATTTGAAGAGATCCTTGCTATTCAAAGTGTAGTCTCTGTACTAACCAAATAAGGAATTACTGAGCAGCATTTTTAGAAATGCAGTATTTCAAGCCTACCATGGATAAGAAAATTCCTAAATGATTTAGATGTTCAGAAGATTTGAAAAGTACTGTTAATTATAGTGAATAGTCTGAATCTGTTATTCTAAGTCAAATGTTTATAACTAGGAATACATTTTCAACAGAAACTATGTAAGCAATGGTACTTGGGATTTTGGCTTAACCTATAAAATCTTAAATGATTTATAAATTAGAATTAGTCTGTGAGGGATGTCTTGGTGGCTCAGTTGGTTAAGCATCCGACTCTTGATTTCAGCGGTGTCATGGTCTTGGAGTTGTGAGATTGAGCCCTATATTGGGCTCCATGGTGGGCATGGAGCCTGCTTAAGATTCTCTCTCTCTCTCTCTCTCTCTCTCTCTCTGCCCCCCTCTGCCCCTCTCCCCTCCAAAAAAAAAAAGAAAAAAGAAAGAAAAAGAAATACTCTGTGAGATCTAATGCTGAAATTCCAGGTGAGGCAGTAACTGTTGGAATGAAAAACAGAAAAGTAGATTTATGTCTAGTTTAGGGAAAGGAAAAAAGGAAAATAAGCCTGTCAGACTGCTAAGTGCTGGATTGCACAGGGTGTAACACAAGGTCAGGGACTGGGGGATCCTGATCCTGCATTTTCCCAAACACTAGATTTTGGACAATAGCATCTGTGTGGCTGGGAGAGATCTAGGATGCTTGTGGCAAATTCTTTCTTCCTTAACATAATGTTAGCTTTGGTTCAGGGAAAGAAAAAATTACTTTCCTAAATTACACAGTTTCTGAGATACATTCTCATGTAAAAAAATCACATTTTGATGGTACATGGGTGGCTCAGTAGGTTGAGCTTCCAACTCTTGATTCAGGTCAGGTCATGATCCCAGGTTCATGGGATCAAGCCCCTTGTCAGGCCCCAAGCTGAGTGTGGAGTCTGCTTGGGATTCTCTCCCTCTCCCTCCCTCCCTCCCTCTCTCCCTCTCTCCCTCCCTCTCTCCCTCTCTCCCTCTCTCTCCCCCTGCTCCTCTCCTTTGCTGGCGCATACATGTTATCTCTCTCTTAAAAACAAACAAACAAACAAAAAAACACAGTGTGGAGTAGTATGTACAGTATACTAAAGTGAAAAATATTTTAACACATTATTTTGCACTTGGGCAAATATATATGTAGGAAAAATTCCTAGAAGTAGAATTATCTGTGCAGAAGCTACATGCATTTATAGTGTTGCTAGATTTTACATAATTGTTCTCAAGAAATATTGTGTCAATTTAACCCACCACCAGTGATGTATAAGAATATTAAATTATAGGGGCGCCTGGGTGGCTCAGTCAGTTGGACATCGATTTTGGCTCAGGGCATGATCTCATGGTTCATGGGTTCGAGCCCTGCTTTGGGCTCTATGCTGACAGCTCAGAGCCTGGAGTCTACTTCAGATTCTCTGTCTCCCTCTCTTTCTGTCCCTCCCCGGCTCAGCCCTGTCTCTGTCTCTCTCTCTCAAAAATAAACAAACATTAAAAAAAAAGTTACATTATATATCCAACTTTTTGATCTTCGCCAATATGAGATTAAAAAATGGTATCTCCGTGTTGTTTTAATTTGTATCCTTCTAAATGGTGAGATTGAGTATCTTTTAACCTATTTGAGAGCCATTTCTGTGAAATATCCATATTCTTCATCAACTTTTAGAGTATTTTCTGTTTTTATTTATAAGAATCATTTCTGTATTAGGGAAGTTAGCCCTTTGTGATATGTGTAGCAAAGCTTTTTGTTAATATACAAAAGCAGCAACAAATATGTAGCTAGTAGCTATTATATTGGACAACACAGGCCTAAAGGTAGACTACATAATTTGTTGCTGACCTGTATTTCCTTAGAACAATGATTCCCAAATGGATAGGATGGGGTATGTCTTTTTTGAAAAGCATGTGTAATATTGTAGTTTTATATTTGGAAAACACAAAAAGTTTATAACATGAAATTTTAAGAAAGTAAAGCTTGATGAAAATCCTCTTAGCTGGTGGGACAAGGTTAAAAACAATTGAAAATGTATCTAAAAATATTGTTAATTTCCAAAATCATTAATTGTTGTAAAGAATCACAAAACTGTTTTAAACTAAAAAATCTCTGCATCATTCTCATTTTTTCCCACTAGGTTACCACCAAAGAACATGATTTTGGTCTAGGGGCTCCATTTTCTGAAGCTGAAAAATACCAGAATACTCTCCAGCTAGAGCAAGAAGTGAGAAATCAAGACAAATTCATCTCTGCACTGAAATTACAGGTTATATTTAATTTCTGTATTTCCCTGAATTAATTTGGGATGGAGGCCTATTTTAAAACAAAAAGATGGAGAATAAATACTAATTCAGTGCTCATTGACATCTTATGAGTCTAAAATCATTCCATTTCTATCTTAACCATTTTGATACATGCAGATTCAGATACATATAATGAGTGCAAACTATGTGGCAAGTGTTGTATCCAGTATTTTTAAGTACATAATGTTACTTAATCATTTCCAACCTTGTGAAATAGTGATGTTATTTCCATTTTAAAGACATGGAAGCTGAGGTTCCAAGAGATTAGAGAATTAAGATATTTGAGTAATGAGTGACAGAGCTAAGTAGGATTTGTTTGAGTTTCCAAGTTAGCTAAGATTTGAACCCAGTTCTCTGTATTGTCTGTTCACCTGGTGCGTGATGTGCCGTATGGCTACTAATGAAGGCTATTAAAAGAAACTTCCTCTTTTAGGAAAATGGAGTAGACTTACTTTGCCCTATTTCTCCCACCAAGTACAGCTAAAAATGCTGAGCGTTTTGTTATAAAACAAATGTAAGGACATCCTGAAAGGTGGGAAGGAGGAGGAAGACTGGCTAGGGACCTCAGCACACATTAAGTGACACATTGGTGAATTCCTGGGTTTTTCTTTTGCTCCATATATCTCAGAGTGCTGGAAAAACTGGCATCTAGAAATAGCAATGGATGCAGACAAAAACAGTTCTCAGAAGAGCCATTCTTCCAGACAAAAGAACTAGGAAGGCAGCAGCCTTGCAATATGGTTTTTTTTCCTTTGTCCTAGGTTTTATTTTTTTTCCCCCAAATTTATTTAGTTATTTTGAGGGAGAGAGAGAGTGTGAGCCGGGCAGGGACAGAGAGAGAGGGAGAGAGCGAGAGAGAGAGAGAATATCCCAAGCAGGCTCCACACTGTCCTGCAGAGCCTGATGTGGGGCTTGATTCCATGACCTTGAGATCATGACTTGAGCTGAAGTCAGATGCTTGACCAACTGAGCCAACCAGTGCCCCTCTGTCCTAGGTTTTTATAATTTATGTATTTTTTTAATTTGGAAGTAATATCAAACTTATGTAAGTCACAAGTACAGAACAAAGACTATCGTCCCTCAAACCATTTGAGAGTAAATTGCAGATCTGCTGTCCTGATCTCTCTAAAATATGAGTGGGTATTTCCTATAAATAAGAACACTTTCCTACAAGATCACAGTACAATCTAGTAAAATCAGGAAATGAATTTCAATACATCTCTGCCAGCTAAGCCTCTGGCTTAGTTTTTGCCAATTGTTCCATAATGTCCTCAGTTACAAAAAGATCTAGTCCAGCATTGCACATTGCACTTAATTATCATGTCCATTTATCTCCTTCATTCTGGAACAGTTCCCCATTCTTCCTTGATGTTCATGACTATGACACTTTAAAGAACACAGGTGAGGGACGCCTGGGTGGCTCAGTCAGTTGAGCGTCTGACTTCAGCTCTGGTCACGATCTCGCGGTTTGTGAGTTGGAGCCCCATGTCAGGCTCTGTGCTGACAGCTTGGAGCCTGGAGCCTGCTTTGGATTCTGTGTCTGTCTGTCTGTCTCTCTCTCTGCCCTTCCCCTATTTGTGCTCTGTCTCTCAAAAATACATATATGTAAAAAAAAAAAAAAAAAAAATTTAACACAGGTGAATTATTTTGTAGAATGGCCATTGATTTGGGTTTGTCATGATTATGTTAATGAACCTTTGGCTGTGTGGTAGCCTTCAAATTGGCCCCACCTCATGTTACTCCCATTCTTATGCGGTCTTTTCACACATTGTACCATAATTGATCTTTGTGACCAAGAGCATAGAGCAGAAGTGATTAAGTTATAGAGTGATCTCTTGGATCATTTGCTCTGAAGGAAGCAAACATCCATGATGTGAGTAGCCCTGTGAACAGGCCAGCATGGCAAGGTACTGAATCATCTAGCCAGTAACCAGTGAGAAACAGGCCTGCACACTGTGTTGGGTGAGCTTGGGAGTGGATTCTCCAGTCCCAGTTAAACCTTGCCATGGTGACTGTCACCCTGGCTGACTCTTCTGACCTTGTGAGAGACCTTAAACCAGAATTAGCAAATTAAGCCACTCCCAGATCCCTCACCCCCGGAAACTGTGACATAATAAATGTTGGCTTAAGGTACAACATGAATACAGACAGGAATAGTACAGAAATGGTGGTGGGTTCTTTTCATTGCATCCCATCAAGTAGCACACAATTTCAATTTGTTCTATTACTAATGATCTTTATTTGGATCTTTCGATTAAAGCGATATCTTCTGGGTTTTTCCCTGGTGAAGTTACTCTTTTTCTGTCTTTTATTTTTTAATTTTTGTATTGAAGTACAGTTGACATCCAGTGTTAGATTAGTTTCAGGTGTACAGTGTAGTGATTTGACAGCTCTATATATTATGCTATCCTCACCCCAAGAGTAGTTGCCATCTATTACCATACGATGCTGTTACAATACCATTGACTATCCCCATGACTTATTCATTCCATGACTGGAAACCTATATATCCCCCACTCCCCTTCACTCATTTTTCCATTCCCTCCCCCACCATTTTGTTCTTTGTATTTATAGGTTTGTTTCTAATGCATACTACTCTTAGCCAATACCTGCCCATGAAAAACACTCTGTAGCCCCACTCCTGCCAGCAAAGGCTGAGTTAAGAGCCTAGACTTCCACTTTTGCCATGCTGTAACAAGGAGTCCTGGCCATGCCTCATGCCCCAGTCCCCAACCCTCCATCGCACCAGCGTGCTATCAAAGAGGAATGCTGGCTGGGGAGCCAAGACTTTAGTGCCCACCAGGCAGTAAGTACATCCTCCAACCCCATAAAGTCAGCAAAGACCATGTGGGGCACCTAGATATCCACCCTCACTCAGAGTAAGAAGTGTCCCCTTTTTGCTAAGGTGGTGTCAGAGGAGACATAATGCAGAGTCAGGACTTTTGCCACCTCTTAGCATTAACCAGTTTACTCACCCGCAGTGGTGGTGGAGGACACATGGGAACAGTAACAAGTTGCCTCTGTTCTTCCTCACTGTGGTGGTGTCAGCAGGGGCCTGCCTGGTGGGGACCCTGAACTCCCATCCCTGCCTAGAGTAACAAGGAGAGCGCCCTCTCCAGGTGTCAAGAGAGGCCTAGTAGAGAAATTGGACTTCACCTACACCTAGCAGTAAGAAGGTAGTGTCCCACCTTTTTAGCTAGAACTAAAATACCAGGAAGTGTGACAGGAAGCCTACCATAACACAAGAGCAGATCTCAATGAAAAAAATCACTTCTTGGAGTGCCTGGGTGGCTCAGTCGGGTAAGCATCTGACTCTTGATTTCGGTTCACATCATGACCTCACAGTTTGTGAGTTCAAGCCTCGCATGGGGCTCTTTGATGACAGTGCAGAAACTGCTTGGAATTCTCTCTCCCCCTCTGTCTTTGCCCCTACCTCACTTGTGCTCTCTCTCTCTCAAAATAAATAAATAAATTTTAAAAATATTAAAAAAAAATTACCTTTTATCTCAAGAATCAGGAATATCTCAACCTCAGTGAGAAAAGACAACCAAGAGATGCCAACACAAAGATGAATTAGATACTACAGTTATCTCACACAGATATTAAATCAGTTGCCATATAAATACTCCAACAGGAATTCTGAGCATGTTTGAAATAAGTAAAAAATAGAAAATCTCATCTAAGAAAGAAAGGATATAAAGAAGAACCAAGTGGAAATTTTGGAATCAACCAAGATATTCTTCAAAAGGTGAATAGATAAGCAAATTGTGGTATATCTGTACAATGGAATATTAGTCGTTGATAAAAAGAAATGAGCTATCAAGCCACAAAAAGCCATGAAGGAACCTTGAAAGCAAATTGCTAGGTGAAGAAAGCCAACTGAAAAAGGTTACATACTTTTATGATTCCAACTATATGACCTGAAAAATACAAAACATAGAGACATTAGAAAGATCACTGGTTGCCGGGGATTTGGTGGAAAGGAGAGTCGGAGGGGTAAATGGAGGACATGTATTTTTCAAGTAGTGAAACTATTCTATATGATATAGTAATGGTAGGTGCATGTTATTATGCATTTGTCAAAACCCATAGAATCTACAACCCAAACAGTAAATCCTAATATAAACTCTGACTTTAATTAAATGTGTCAATGTTGTCATTAATTGTAACAAATGTACTGTACAAATACAAGATTTAAATAAGATGGGAAACTGTGTGTGGAGTGGGGAGAAGGGGTATATGGGAACTCTCTGTACTTCCTGATCAATTTTTCTGTAAACCTAAAACTGCTCTAAAGAAAAAAATAAAGTCTATTAAAAAATGCATAGGAGAAGTTATATCTAAATCATGCATTTGATACGGATTAATAATTGAGAATATACAAAGAACTCTACAACAATAAAAAAAAAAAACAATTCAAAAGTGAGCAAAGGACCTGAATAGTTATTTTTGAATAGACATTTTTCCAAAGACCTACAAATGGCAAGAAAGCACATGAGGGGCACCTGGGTGACTTTGTTGGTTGAACCTCTGACTTTGGCTTAGGTCATGATCTCATGGTTCGTGAGTTCGAGCCCCGCATCGGGCTTGCTGCTGTCACCACAGAGCCTGCTTTGGATCCAGAGACTGATCATGTTAATGGATTGGAAGCCTAAACATAATAAAAATGTCAGTTTTCTCCAAATTGATATACGGGTTTAATGCAATTCCCATCAAAACCCCAGCAAAAACAGCTTTGAAAAAGAATAATAAAGTGGAAAGAGTCATTCTCTTTTGGTTTCAAAACTTTGTGTATATCTACAGTAATTAAGACTGTATGGTGGGGGGGATAGACACAGATCAATGATACAGAATAGTGAATCCAGAAATAGCCTTATGCAAGTACAGCCAAAAGGTTTTTGACAGAAGTGCAAGTGCAGTTTAATGGAAGAAAGATAATCTTTTCAATAAAAGATGCTGGAACAATTGGATATCTTTTAGGGAAGAAAATGAACCTAAGCCTAAACTTCACACCTTATATAAAAATTAATTCAAAATGGATCATAGATTTAAATATAAAACACAAAACTATGAAACTTTTATAGGGTAACAGAAAACCTTCAGGGCTTTGGGCTTGGTGAAGAGTTCTTAGTGTGACACCAAAAGCATGATTCATAAAAGAAAAATTGATACTCAGACTTCACCAAAATTTAAATACTTTACTTTGTGAAAGACCCTGTTAACAGGATGAAAAAAAACGATAACCCATACTTCTTTTAAAAAAATTTTTTTTAACGTTTATTTTTGAGAGAGCGAGAGACAGAGCACAAGTAGGGGAGGGGCAGAGAGAGAGAGAGGGAGAGAGAGAGAGAGAGAGAGACGCAGAATCTGAAGCAGGCTTCAGGCTCTGAGCTGTCAGCACAGAGCCTGGTGCAGGGCTCAAACCCACAAACCGCGAGATCATGACCTGAGCCGAAGTCGGAAGCTTAACCGACTGAGCCACCCAGGTGCCCCTACAAACCATATTTCTGCCAGAAGAATCATATGTAGGGTACATGAAGAATTCTTAAAACTCAGCAGTAAAAAGCAACAATTCAATTAGAAAATGAGCAAAAGACATGAAGAGGTATTTCACAGAAGGATATATGTTGAGCACATGAAAATGCTCAACCTTTCCAAACATCAGGGAAATGCAAATTAAGTCCAAGATAAAATAACAATGCACACCTATAAGAACAGTTAAAAATAGTGACAATACCCAATGCTGGCAAGGATGAGGAGAAACCAGATAGTTCTGGATATTCTACAGACATGAAAACTTATGTCCACTCAAAAACTTGTATATGACGGTTCATAGCAGCATTGTTTGTCAAAGACTGGAAACAATTACAATTTCCCTTAATAGGTAAATGACTAAGCAAACTGTGGTAATCTATACCATGAAATATTACTCAGCAACAAAAAAGATTGAACTATTGGTCCATAGAACTTGGATAGATCGCAACGACATTATGTTGTGTGAAAAAGCCAATGACGAGAGATCACATACTATGATCTTTATCACATGATTTTATTTATATAACATTCCTGAAAAGAGAATTATAGAGATTAGTGGTTGCTAAAAGTTAAGGATGGGCAGGGTAGTGGATGTGACTGTAAAGGGGTGTCAGTAGGGCAATCTTTGTGGTGATGGAATAATTCTGTATCTTATTGAGATGCTGATTACAGCAGTCTATACATGGGATAAAATGGAATAGAAAACAATATGCACATATCATATCAATGTCAAATCTCTGTGATATTGTGCTATAATTGTTTAAGATGTAACTATTGGGGAAAGTGGGTCAAGGGTATAGGAGACCTCTCTGTACTCTTTACAACTTCCTGTGAATCTTTACTTATTTCAAAATAAATAGTTAAAAATTTTTTTTTAATGTTTATTTACTTTTGAGAGAGAGAGACAGCGTGAGTGGGGGAGGGGCAGAGAGAGAGAGAGAGAGAGAGAGAGAGAGAGAGAGAGAGACAATCTGAAGCAGGCTCCAGACTCTGAGCTATTAGCCCAGAGCCAGATGCAGGGCTCAAGCCCATGAGCTGTGAGACCATGACCTGAGCTAAAGTCGGACACTTAACTGACTGAGCCACCCGGGTGCCCCCCAAAAGTTTTTTTTTTTAAGTTACTTTTTAAAAAAAAATTTTTTTTTTCCAACGTTTATTTATTTTTGGGACAGAGAGAGACAGAGCATGAACAGGGGAGGGGCAGAGAGAGAGGGAGACACAGAATCGGAAACAGGCTCCAGGCTCTGAGCCATCAGCCCAGAGCCCGACGCGGGGCTCGAACTCACGGACCGCGAGATCGTGACCTGGCTGAAGTCGGACGCTTAACTGACTGCGCCACCCAGGCGCCCCTTAAATTACTTTTTGATTACCTGTTACCAGCCAGAAATTTTACTTGAACTTTTGTACCTGACTACACCCTACACATTGTAGGTATTCTCTCCGTTTAGCAGATGAAAGTTAAGAGGCTTCCATTTATTTTTTCTGAAGTCAGATGTATCTCTTAGGATCAAGAAAATACGGTAAATTGCCCAGGGTTAAGTAACTGGTAAAGAACTACAACAGGATTTGAACCTGTCTGCCTAATTGCAAAGCCTACATCCTTTCTCCTACTTGAAACTATCTCTTCTAAAGTACTTGTGTCTTAGAATTGAGTAAAGTAGGGCTTGATGTTAAAGGTGAGAGGAATGAGTATTTATTTATAATGTATTTGTTTTTATTTAAAAATAATTTGAGCATTATATGCTAGATATATAATAAATGATAAATGAGAGGTGTGTTGATACAGAAGTTGGAGACAATCACTTAAAATTGTTTTTTAATGTTTATTTAAGGAGGGGGGAAGGGGCAAAGAGGGAGACACAGAAGCTGAGGCAAGCTCCAGGCTCTGAGCTGTCAGCACAGAGCCTGACTCAAGGCTCGAACCACAAACCATGAGATCGTGACTTGAGCCAAAATCAGACACTTTAACCGACTGAGCCACCCAGGCTTCCCTAGAATAGAGACTATCACTTTAAAGTTGCTTAGAATTTAGTGGGACAGGGAGGTAAACACATAATATACATTATAAAATACTAAGATTAAACTGTGTAAGAGGCTTTATGGATCACAGAAGGAGAGGCATTTAACCTGGTATAGTGGAAGGTTAGCAAACATTTTTAGTGTGCTCTTATTGCTCAGAAATATGACACTGTAGAAGCCATGAACAAAGACAAAAATATATATAAATAGATAAATTGAAGTTTATCTGTTTGTTTATCCCACATCCTATGGTGTTTTTTTTTATTTTATTTATTTATTTTTTTTATTTTAAGAGAGAGAGGGTAGGGGAGGGGCAGACAGAGAATCCCAAGCAGGCTCCTCACTGATAGTGGAAAGCCTGACTAGGGGCCTGAACCCACAAACTGTGTGATAATGACCTAAGCTGAAATCAAGAGTCAGATGCTTAACCAACTGAGCCACCCAGGCATCCCCCACATCCTATAGTTTAAAAAATGATACAAGTAATGAAAATAGCTTAGGTAATAAGAACAGGGGAAAATAAACTTAGTGAAAGCATGGGACAGGAATAGCAAACAGGAGATCATTGTACACAGGTTCTGTGCTAGTTACTAGAGATGGGTTGCAGATTGTTTTAAAAATTTCTTCAGACAAGGGCAAAAAGGAAATTTTAGTTAAATAATTCACTGTCCTGAGGATAAGAACAAACCAGGTATCCAAGAGAAGCATGTTTTCCTGAAACTGAGACATGAGCCAAGTTTTCTTTGGGAATTCTTATAAAGAGGGTTGTAGGACATAATATATAACATCTTCAATAACTTAGTAAAGTTTTTAAAATGAGTCTAGCATCCTGGAACTTAGATACATAGGGGATGGTGGAAAGTTAAACTGGAGAGGTCAGTAGGGTTGGCATCACAACATTTTTTAAATCTTACTCTCAGTGTGATAAAGCACCATAAGGTTACAGGAGTTAACTCCAATTTGCACTTTCAAGGAATTTGTAGCTATATATGGTAAAACGCCGAAAGAGAAGAAAGTAGGAGGTATTGCTGAAATTCAGGCCAGTTGTGATAAAAGACTCAACTAAGGAAATAAGTGCATATACAGTTTCTGGTTTTGGTTTTTCTTTTTTTTTTAATTTTTCAAAGTTTTTCTTGTTTCCTGGATTTGATAATGTAAATTCTTTACTTCTATTTTTTAAAATTATTTATTTTTAAATTTACATCCAAGTTAGTTAGCATATAGTGCAACAATGATTTCAGGAGTATATAAATTCTTTACCTCTAAATCTCTCAAGTTAGCGTGGCTTACAAAATGCCGAAGGAAGAGTTGAATTTATTGTGCTTCTTGGTATGTATTTATTGAGTATAATAAATGTCTTGGTAATATATTTAGCTAAATATAATTCATGACCTTTAGGGTATTTATATAGTGACAAATTATAGATAAAGTTTGTATTTTTATTTTTATTTTTTTTAAATTTTTTAATGTTTTTATTTATTTTTGAGACAGAGAGACAGAGCATGAGCAAGGGAGGGGCAGAGAGAGAGGGAAACACAGAATCTGAAGCAGGCTCCAGGCTCTGAGCTGTCAGCACAGAGCCTGACGCGATGCTCGAACTCACAGACTGTGAGATCATGACCTGAGCTGAAGTCAGACACTTAACTGACTGAGCCACCCAGGCGCCCCAGGTTTGTATTTTTAAAGAAAACTTTGTTGCTTCTGATGGTTTGAAAAGAGTGATATCTATAGTTATTTGAAATGGGCAAGGTTGGAAGTTAGAACTAAGGATACCATTGGATGAGGGAATTTAGCAATTTTTGATGCTCCTCAAAGACTGAGTCTGTTTTTCCTTCTGTCTTTTTACATTTTTTATAGGTACCAACATGGTGCCATGAATATAATAGGTGCTCAGTAAATGTTTAAGTACACAGTAAGAGAAATGGAAAAGGACCTTTGTGCCATCCTTAAAAGATATTTCTGTTATAGCACTTAACATATTCTTTTTGTGTTTTTTCAAGTAAACAAGTTCCGTGAGGGCAGGTACCTAACCTATTTTTGTATCTATGGGGTTTAACATAGTTCCTGACATAAAATCATTTTCAATGGGTCTAATATATATTTCTTCCTTTAAAGGCATTTGGATACCTTCGTGATAGAAAAGGCCATTTTCTTCATCCGTTGGTTTAATAGTGGGCTGGGAAGGAAAGCTGTGGTCCTCCACATTAGTTAGCAAATACTTGACTGATTTGGTATTTAGCTTAGTCAAGTAAGTTATTAATATGTTCAAAAGAACCTCTTTTGAAGAGTTAATGTATTTTGGTAACAGTAATTAGAAATATAATTGATGATATGAGTTATTAAAATTAAATAATTTCAAGAGTGTGGTTTCTTTTATACAGATATAAATATTTGGCCAGTCTTCTAATAGTTTGTTTAAGAAATCAATAGTAATTAAGTTTTTTATTAACTATAAATTATCTTGTAAGATGTAGCTATAAACCTTTAAATTTTCATTTAATATATTTTTTTCAGATAGGTATTATATTTACATGCTACAAAATTCAGAAAATGAAAAAAATATATATAGCTAAGTCTCTTTCCAGGGAAGCAAACCTCCCTTCCTGATTCCATTCACCTAGTTGTTCTCTTTGGAAGCAAAGGAAATATTTTAATACGATTATTTTCTTTCTCATTACAACAGGTTGAAGATCTCAAACAGACAAATCATGACTTGGAAGAATATGTTAGGAAACTCTTGGATAGTAAGGAGGTGGTAAGCAGTCAAATAGACGATTTAACCAGCCACAATGAGCATCTTTGTAAAGAATTGATTAAAATTGACCAACTAGCAGAGCAACTAGAAAAAGAAAAAAATTTTGTGGTGGATACCGCTGACAAAGAACTTGAAGAAGCAAAGGTATTACATTTACCATTGATAGGATTTTTTATTGAGTTACAATTGACATGTATAGCATTATATTAGTTCTAGGTATATGACAAAATGATTCACTATTTGTACATATTGTGCAATAATCACTGCAATAATTTTAGTTAGCATCTAACTACTGATCAGGATTTTAATTCCTCTTTAAACATCATATAATTATTAGATGCAGTGTGGAAAAAGTGACTTTCTCATTTATATCATTTGAAAGTTTTTTCGATTTGACATTACATTTAAATGTCTATTCTAAGGATTAAATTGTATTGCACACTTTATTTCTTTTAAAAATTCTTGCTCAAAAAATTTCCTAAGTAATTGTAGTCATGGTAAAAACTTCAGACAATAGGAATGTTCCTTTTTTTTTTTTTTTTTAGTGTTTATTTTTATTTTGAAAGAGACAGAACAAGTGGGGGAGGAGCAGAGAGAGAGGGAGAGAGAGAATCCCAAGCAGGCTCTGCACTGTCAGCACAGAGCCCTATGCAGGGCTTAATCTCATGAACCCTGAGATCATGATCTGAGCTGAAATCATGAGTCAGATGCTCAACTGATTTAGCCACCCAGGTGCCCCAGGAATGTTCTGTATATAGGACAGTGCTCTCCCTTCCTAATCCTTCTCTCTTCTGTAGAGAGATCTCCCAGCAAATAGATGATGCATATATTTCCATCCTTTTTTTCCCTGTTTTCACACACACGATTTATTTCACATTTTGAAGCATTTTTTAAGTCAAAGTTTTAAATGTCTGTGTGATAAAATTCATCAATTTTTACTGACTTCTGAGTTTTGATTCTTTTATTTTTTGGAAGTTCTCCCCCTTTTAAAAAATTTGAATAGACTTTATTTTAGAGCGATTTTGGGTTTATAACATAATTAAGCAGAAGGTACAGAGATTTCCCATATACCTCCTATCCCTATGTATGAACACCTTCCCTATTATCAATACTACCAATCAAAGTGGTACACTGGTTAAAATTGATGAACATACATTGACTCGTCATTATCACCTAGAGTCCATAGGTTACATTCGGGTTTACACTTGGTGTTGTACATTCTAAGAGTTTGGACAAATGTAGGATGACATGTATCTACCATTATAGTATCATGCAGAGTAATGTCTAGCCTAAAAATCCGCTCTTCTCCACCTAGTTTTGATCCCTGTTTAGGAAGATGTTACCTCAAGAACTACAAGAATGTTTTCTACGGTTTCTTTTTAAAAAAAAATTTTTTTTAACGTTTATTTATTCTTGAGACAGAGAGAGACAGAGCATGAACGGGGGAGGGGCAGAGAGAGAGGGAGACACAGAATCGGAAGCAGGCTCCAGGCTCTGAGCCATCAGCCCAGAGCCTGACGTGGGGCTCGAATTCACGGACCGCGAGATCGTGACCCAGGCTGAAGTCGGACGCTCAACTAACTGAGCCACCCAGGCGCCCCAACTTTTAATACTTCTTAAATAATTTTTTAAACTTTTAATCCTCCCAAGGGAGCCTGGGTGGCTCATTCAGTTAAGCGTCTGACTTCAGCTCTCACGTTGTGTGAGTTTGAGCCCCACATCACGCTCTCTGCTATCAGTGTAGACCCTGCTTCAGATCCTCTGTCTCCATCTCTCTCTGCCTCTCACCTACTCATGCATGCTTGCTCGTGCGCGTGCTCTCTCTCACACTCTCAAAAATAAATAAATATTAAAAAAATAAAGTTTTTTGGGGTGCCTGAATGGCACAGTCTATTAAGCATCCGACTCTTGGTCTCTGCTCAGGTCATGATCTCACAGTTAGTGAGTTCAAGTCCCATATTGGGCTCTGGGCTGACAGTGTGGAGCCTGCTTGGGATTCTCCCTTCTCACCCTCTTTCTACCCCTCCTACTTTCTCTGTCTCTCTCTAAATAAATAAACTTTAATAAACAAATAAATAAAGTTTTAATCCTTCTGGAATTTTTATTCTGGCATGAGGTAGGGTTGGATAGTCCTTTCTTTAGTCACTGATTTGAAATGGCATTTTAATAGGTATTAAATTTTCATGTGCATGGATATGTTTCTGGACTCTTTTATTTCATGGATTCATTTGCTATTTTCTGTGCCACTACTGTATTATTTTAATTAGTGTAGCTTTATAATATTTTGATAAATATTTTCTTTCTTTCTTTTTTTTTTAAATATGAAATTTGTTGTCAAATTGGTTTCCATACAATACCCAGTGCTCATCCCAAAAGGTGCCCTCAATACCCATCACCCACTCTCCCCTCCCTCCCACCCACCATCAACCCTCAGTTTGTTCTCAGTTTTTAAGAGTCTCTTATGCTTTGGCTCCCTCCCTCCCTCTCTAACCTCTTTTTTTTTTTTCTTCCCCTCCCGCCATGGACTTCTGTTAAGTTTCTCAGGATCCACATAAGAGTGAAAGCATATGGTATCTGTCTTTCTCTGCCTGACTTATTTCACTTAGCATAACACTCTCCAGTTCCATCCGCGTTGCTACAAAAGGCCATATTTCATTCTTATTGCCACGTAGTATTCCATTGTGTATATAAACCACAATTTCTTTATCCATTCATCAGTTGATGGACATTTAGGCTCTTTCCATAATTTGGCTATTGTTGCAAATGCTGCTATAAACATTGGGGTACAAGTGCCCCTATGCATCAGCACTCCTGTATCCCTTGGGTAAATTCCTAGCAGTGCTATTCCTGGGTCATAGGGTAGGTCTATTTTTAATTTTTTGAGGAACCTCTACACTGTTTTCCAGAGAGGCTGCACCAGTTTGCATTCCCACCAATAGTGCAAGAGGGTTCCCAAACATTTTATTTCTTGACTGAGTTTAGTACCCTGCAATGAAATTTAGAAACTAGGAATGTAAACAGAATTCTAAAAATGAAGACAGTTTCATTTCTCATTGCTGCCTAATGACTTATAAGCATGATATAGTGTATTTGAAAGCCAAAAGCAACCTATTGAGTTTTTAAAGGTGTGAATGTGCTCCATTGTCTTGGTTTTATTAATCACCACATTACTAATTGTTTGTAACAAGGTAGTTTCCTAAAGTTCATTGTTGTTCCATGTTCTTTCTTTTTTTTGTTTTTAATTAAAAATTTTTTTCTTAATGTGTATTTACTTTTCAGAGAGAGAGAGAGAGAGAGAGAGAGAGAGAGAGAGAGAGAGAGAGAGCCTAAGCAGGGGAGGTCAGAGAGAGAGGGAGACACAGAATCAGAAGCAGGCTCCAGGCTCTGAGCTGTCAGCACAGAGCCCGACATGGGGCTCGAACTACAAACTGTGAGAACATGACCTGAGCCAAAGTTGGACACTTAATTGACTGAGCCACCCAGGTGCCCCTTCCCTGAGGGGGAGGGATTATTAAGCAGACTCCACTCCTAGCATGGAGCCCAACTTGGGGCTTGATCTCACGAACTGGGAGATCATGACCTGAGCCTAAATCAAGAGTTGGATGCTTAACTGACTGAGCCACCCAGGTGCCCCTGTTCCGTGTTATTTCTTAAGCATCCTTTTAATGTACTCTTGGTAGCACATAATAAAGCATTATATGTTACTCTTGGTAGCATATGGTAAAGCACTTAAATGATCAGGCTGAGAACATAAGTGTTATTATAGGTATTATCTATTATAGTAATTTGAAATATAAGAGCCCAGTGAATAAACTCTAAGGTAGTATTTGTTTTTTTATGCAGTAATTTTGCTTATTAAAATGGTGTAAAGGATAAGTAAGCTTGAATTAATGAAAAATCTGAGTAATTGAATATTGAAACATATGAAGTTTCTTACTTTAACGTAAGGACACAGTCTTCTTCAACAGTTACCTGGAAGAGGTCCTTAGGAGAACTACTTGAGAGAGTAGATAAGAATGATGTTTTAACTTATGAATTAATCTTGTAATGGTTGCTACTAAAGTATTTGAGGGACATTTAAAAATAGCTTGAATATTCTAAACATTTCTCAATAAACTCTTGTTTGTATTGTTTCTTTAAGAACAGTTATCCTTCAATCACAGTTTATGATAAATTAAGTTCAGTCTTAATAATAAAAATTACCAAATTAAAGAACACTATATTAATGTTTTATTTTCTTCCTTGTTTTCTTCTTCAAATTAAAAATTAACTGCATCGCTTCCCAGTCTGGGAGGCCTAGTTGGCCAAATTCCCTTTAAGAGAGTGCCCGGTTTAGAAGTCATCAATTTTAAAGGATTGTTAGTGTCTGTGTTGGAGAGTGAGTACTCTGTCAGGGTGATCCTCTGCTATCAAAACGGAAATTTTAATGAGTGGGAAACATCTAAAATAAGAGCTAGGATTTACCTAAAACTGAAAATATTAAACCTACAGATGGAAATTCTGCCTGGTTCAGAAAAGAGTGTTTCTAGGAAATAGATATTCACATATTGATGTGGAACATTTGGTATATCTAAGAATTGGAAAGCTAGAGTAGAGATAGCATTGCTGATGCAGGAAAGACATTGGATAGTAAATACAGAGAGAGAAAAGTAGAAATAGGTCCTTTGGGTTGTTTAAATGTGTTGAAATGAAATCATCAACCTGAATAAGTGAATGTTATAGGTAGAATGTGGATAAGAAAGATGCACAACCAGTGTTGGGGATGTGAACACCAATGCATGTTGCCATCATCCTTAAATCAGGGGATGTGCAGTCTCAGTATTCAGTTACTGGGGAGAGAATCCTTGTCTGATTTGTGGGATGAGGATTGAAGCAAGAGAATTTCTAATTTGAGCTGAGAAAGAATGTTTATGTTCCTGAACTATTTGCAGTTATGCTCTAGTGAGGTAGAGTCAGGTTAAATCTGTTTATCTAGAATGGAGATATATAGTATTAAATTTATTTACTTGGAAGAGTTTACTTTTAGTCATATTTTTAAAGGTCAACAGAATAACTTCTTCCATCATTTATTACATTAAAATGTTTTGAGTATTTACTCTTTTATTATTTATCATGTAAAAAATTACCCTTCAACCTTAATGGCCTCAGATGAGAAACATGTGTATATCATAGATCCAATTATAGCGTAGGTGGGTAGTTCTATTTCATGGTTTCTCAGAAAATTGTAATCCAGATGATGGCCAGGCTGTAATCATGACTTGACTGGTAGTGGAGGATTTGCTTTTTTTTTTTTTAAATGTTTATTTATTTTTTGAGAGAGAGCATGTGTGGGGGGAGGAGCAGAGAAAGAGAGGAGAGAGAGAATCCCAAGCAGGCTCTGTGCTGTCAGTGCAGAGCCTGACTCCAGGCTCTATGAGATGCATGACTTGACCTGTAATCAACAGTTGGACACTTCACTGACTGAGCCACCCAGGCACCTCAGAGGATTTGCTTTTAAGAAAACTTACTCAGATGACTGTTGGCTTTTGGGGGGAAACCTCACTTGACAGGTGCACCTCTCCCTAAGGTTGTGTGATGTATTTATGTCAGCTGACTTCTCTCTGAGCCAGTCATCCAAGAGAGACAGAAAGGAGGAATCTGCAATGCCTATTATGAACTAATCTCAAAGGTTACATACCATCACATCCTGTTCATTAGAAATGAGTTACTAAGTATAATTAGGGGGGGAAGAAATTAAGCTCCATGTTTTGAAGGATGGAATATCAAAATTTGTAGACACATTTTAAAACCACCCCAATTACATGTCTCCTTTTATCTTCTCATCTTGAGGTTTTTTTAAATCATTTATATCTTAATAATACAGTGTTTCCTAGCTAATTGAACATAATTTTTTGAAATAAGCAGAATTGCAATTTTACCACTACTAGTTCCTTCACACAATTTATATTTTAATTAACCTAAGGGTTATTATTGGACTGGAACTTTGGTAGCTCTTGTCATTATTGTTACATTTATGTTTGATTCAATCAATCAAAAATATTTCACCATTGACCATGTGGAAGATGAAGTGTAAAGGCTATTAAGTTCTTTGTCCCTTCCCTGCATGCTTAGTTCTCCTCTTCCTCCCATGCTTTATTTTTCTCCACAGCATTGTCCAGCTACTTTCCCCTATCTACACTCTACTCTAGCCACACTAGCCTCCTTACTATTCCCTGGAATTTGGCAGACATTCTTTTGCTTTAGGACATTTGCTATAGTCGTATCTTCTGCCTGAAATGTTCTTCTAGATTTTTATATGGTTGACCCCCTTTCTCTTTGCTCACAGGTCACTTTTCAATGAGGACTTATCTGCTAACCCTATTAAAATTCCAAACTATTCCTTCATAAAACTCCCAGTATCCTTAACTCTGCTCTTTTTTCCCCCTACATTACTACATAATTTATTTGTTAGGTTTATGTTTTATTGTCTACTCATCTAGAATGTAAGGTTGGCCCAAAGACAGGGATCTTTGTCTATTTTTTTTAACGTTTTTGTCTGAAGTGCCTAGAACAGATGTGAATGCTCATGTATTGTTTGAATAACACAGTAACTATCTATTTACATATTTATTTTTACATATTTTGTTTTTCTCTTTTCAACTAGAATGTAAGTTCCATGAGGGCAGAGGTTTTTGTCTATTTTATTCCTTACTGTCCCCAGCATATAACACATTGTCAGGCACATAGTAGGTCCTCATTAATCAATTGTCAAATAAATGAAAACACTGGGTCAGCATCTTTTCTCTTGGGCCAGTTATAATTTTGTTTTTATTTTTAAGTAATCTCTACACCCAATGTGGGCTCAAACTTAAAACCCCAAGATCAAGAGTCACATGTTCTATTGACTGAGTCAGCTGGGTACCCCTAAATTAATTTTTCAGAGTGGAATCAGCATTATGTTTTTTATGTCTATAAAAGTAATATATGCTGCTTATAGAAATTTCAGTCCATATAGAAGAGTATAATGAAGAAAATAACATTTACTGGAATCACACCTTGCTATGATTAGACATAATCTTCAGTTTAAATATTACTGGTTTGCTCCATCTGTATCTAGGTTATGTGTATATAAATTTTCTTTTTACAGCAAACAAAATTTTTGGCTTTATGAGTTTTTATAGTTAATTTAATATGGACACCTTTATATGTAATATAGATCCATTTCTTTTTGGTGTCTACATAATAGTATAAATTAAAGCATTGAAAATTGTCTATCTAAAACTATATAAACTTATCCAAACTGTACATGAATTTTGTTTCATACCATAACAACCCTTAATATTTCATAAATTACAGAAATATGATTGCCAGAGAAATCAGAAAAGAACTTGGGCCTAAAGAACAAATGAGGAGCAATAATTACAGAAAAGTCAAATTTATTTATTTACTTTTTTTTATAAATTTTTTTTTCAACGTTTTTATTTATTTTTGGGACAGAGAGAGACAGAGCATGAACGGGGGAGGGGCAGAGAGAGAGGGAGACACAGAATCGGAAACAGGCTCCAGGCTCTGAGCCATCAGCCCAGAGCCTGACGCGGGGCTCGAACTCACGGACCGCGAGATCGTGACCTGGCTGAAGTCGGATGCTTAACCGACTGCGCCACCCAGGCGCCCCAGAAAAGTCAAATTAAAATAAAACAAGAAACAGTTTAGAATAATGAGGGGGAGGTTTATGAATTGAGAAATAAATTTGTTAAACTAATAAGCTAATTTACAGCATATAGATTATAGCAAATGGATCTTTGAATAAAAACATAGTCACTGTCCTCCAGAAACCTACAATCTAGTCATATACTCAATATATGACTATGGATCACTATGCTGTAAGACTGGGTATGTTCAATGTCCTAAAACTGATACCAAAAGTGTTTTATAGGTTTGATTGAACTAACCTATTAGAAGAGTTCAGAAGAGAAAGCAATCACTTATGACTTTAGTGATATCGGAAAACTTTTATCCTACTAATTCTTTTATCTCTTCCCTATTTTCATCTTCAGAGTTATAAGTAGTATTAATATTTTGTTGTGGTTTATAGAGAGTAATTTGGTAAAATATAATCAATTAATATTTCATACCAAACTGGTAATATAAAAGAACTGCTATATTTCATGCTATGTTCTTTTACCATCTAAAGGTAGGTGAACAGAAAGGGGTAGATTATCTTTTATTTTGTAAAATATTCATTACATGTTTTTATTTTTAAGTGGCTTCCTTTTTAAAAAATTAAAGAAAATTTTTTTTTGGTCATGGTAAGTGTACTCTTTAATCCCCATCCTCTTTTTCACCCATCCCCACTCACTTCCCCTCTGCTAACCATCAGTTTGTTTTCTGTGGTTAAGAGTCTGTTTCTTGGTTTGTCTCTCTTTCTTTTTTTTCCCTTTGTTCATTTGTTTTGTATCTTAAATTCCACATACGAGCGAGATCATGTGGTATTTATCTTTCTCTGACTTACTTCACTTAGCATTATACTCTCTAGCTCCATCCATGTTGTTGCAAATGGGAAGACTTCATTTTTTATGGCTGAATAATATTCGTGTGTGTGTGTGTGTGTGTGTGTACACTACATCTTCTTTATCCATTCATCTATTGATGGACAATTTGGTTGCTTTCATCACTTGGCTATTGCAGGTAATGCTGCAAGAAATGGGTACATGTATCCCTTCGAATTAGTGTTTTTGTATTTTTTGGGTAAATACCCAGTAGTGCTATTATTGGATTGTAAGGTAGTTCTATTTTTAATTTTTTGGGGAACTTCCATCTGTTTGCCACAGTGGCTACACCAGTTTGCATTCCCAGCAACAGTGCAAGAGGGTTTCTTTTGCTCCACATTCTTACAACGCCTGTTATTACAAGTGGCTTCCCTTTTTGATGTTCTCTTTTTAGCTAAATCTGTTCAAATATTTTAAATTTAAATAACAATTTTTTCTGTCTTTTCAGATTGAACTCATTTGCCAGCAAAATAATATAATAGTATTGGAAGATACAATAAAAAGGCTTAGATCTGTAAGTGCATTTTTCATAAATGTGTGTTGAGGAATCATTTGTATTCTATTAGTAAGACTACAAACAAATGGTACATGTGTTTTAGCTCTCATGTATTTTGTGAACAATAAAAAATATCTGTTTTCTAAAATTAGTACTCTGCTTGATGCACAGGGGCATTTCCCATCTGTAAAAGTATCAGTGTTCTCGCTCCATTTCATCATTGCACCTTTCTTTCCTAGAGGTGGAGAGAACTTTTGGTTGGTTCTATTAGTGCTCTTAGCTTTACATGATTTAAAATGATGACTGTGAGTAATTTGATTCTCAAAATATAAGGTGCATTTGTTTACACATTAGCTTATTCCCGTTAGTAATAAATATTAAGTCAAATATTAAAACTTAATTCTGAGTAATATGTTTTCTTTACCTAACAATGCAAAGTGAAACTGCTCTGTTTAGATAGTTTGTCATCATTTGAAATATTTAAAACACTCTCTCTGAAAGTATATCTGTAATTTTCTCCCAATAAAGTATTAGTGCAATAAAGATTATGAAAAACAGACAAAAGCTTCTAAACTCATTAAAGTGAATGGGAATGTACTTGAAAGTGCCTACAAGTATACCATATATATAGCATTCATTTAATTTATTCATTTATTGAAAAATTATTGAACATAGATGGTGTGAACAGATGCTTTAATGTTAGCATACAAGTTTTCTCAGCAAATTAATTCAATTTCTAGGACTTGTAATTAGATCTGTGGATATTTCTGGCTTTTCCAAAATTTCTTTACCATTTTTCTTAAAATTATTGACTAAATTTAGGGGTACTTTCGGTTAGACAAAAATACAGTAAATTCAGAAATGCTGGAAAAAGAAGGCATCTAACTGCTTTTTAAAGAATATTGATGAATTATCTTTAAAATACCAACTTTATTATTTTTAAGGATCCTGTTTATTCAACTTGCATTTAGAAAATAATGCTATAGTTTTGCTTGAAATAATGACCTAATTTTTTCCTCCTTGGCAAGATAATTTTAGAGACAGAAAAAGCACAAAATAAATCTCCTTCTAGACTTGACTCCTTTGTCAAGACTTTAGAAGCAGACAGAGATTATTACAAGAGTGAAGCTCAAAATTTGAGAAAGATGATCAGAAGTAGATCTAAAAGTCCAAGACGCCCGTCTCCATCTTCTCGGGTAGGTTTTGGTAATTTGTAAGTATTTTGGAGTTCATTGTTTGAACACTGATTTTTATTCTTTGATTTACCTAATATGGAAATAATTTATTTTGATGTGGTATGAATTGGTGTATCAAAAAGTTGGGAGAGACAGCAGTCTCTTTGATAGCACAGTGAACCAGTGAAATTGGTTCTTTATCCCCAGTGTTAGTAGTGGTTGGGAAGTAATCAGGTAAATATGGACCAATTTGGGATGAAGCTGTTTAAAAGAGAAGTGATTTTTTTAAAACCTTTTTTTTCATCATTTCCTTTCATTATATAGTCACTTTTGCTTGAGTAGAGATCATGTACTGCTATTAGTGGCACCATTTCCTTAAAAGCACACGTCAAGAAGAATTTCAAATTTCTTGTATAATAATTGCAGGGTACAAACTGTGATGTAGAGCTTTTGAAGACAACAAGAGATCGTGAAGAACTTAAATGCATGCTGGAAAAGTATGAGCGTCATTTGGCAGAAATTCAGGGTAATGTCAAGGTTCTTACATCTGAGAGAGACAAGACCTTTCTTCTTTATGAACAGGTACACTTATTTATAAAGAAAATACCTAAGTAAAAATATTCAGTTCTAAATATATGTAATTCTTTAAGTTCTATAAGAATGCTTAAATCTGCCAAATTGATCAACTAACATTTGGGAATTACCTTCGTTCTTAAGATATTCTTAATGAAACATAATATATTTCCAATACAATAAGTGTATGTGTACATACACACACACGCACACACATTATTCCCATATCCAAAAAAGATCATATATATGCATAGAAATAGTCTGATTTTGGGCATGGGAAATGAGAAACGTGTTAAATGATAGGGGATGGTGAGTTCAAGGTAAAAAGATTTTGATTTTAGGGTTAGAAAACGCTAACATCACTAGATGTACTGTCAGTCACTTTAGGAGCTGACATATAATTTGCTTAATTTAGGAGACTAAGATCAGTTTGTAGTTTATCTCTATTTATAGCTTAAAGTTATATACATACAGTCCTTATTAATCACATAGCTTATTTACTCAACAAATATTAAACCCCATAAATCACCAACATAATTTTAAGAATAAAATAAATAAAATATTAAAATAAATAAATAAAATTTTATTTTAATAAAACAAATTTTAAATTTAAATTTAAGTATATAAATTTTAAATAAAAATACATTTTATTAAGAATTACTGCTTGCCACTCTAAGAGAGAAAAAAAATGATAAAATACGAACACTGTTTTCTATGTTTGCAATTTATTGGGGGAGATAAAGTATATTGTCTTATATTTACTTTTTGTTACTTTAGCATAAGTAGTCCAGAAGATATTGTAAGAAATAAAAGAAGTGGGTATTTCTTAGTTGTTGTGATCAAGGAAATCTTTGCTAGATGATGTGGAATTTGAGTCCTGAAGGAAGAATGGAGTTCCTGTTATCTTGAAAGGGGTAAGAAGGAACATTCCAGACTAAAGGAATTGTGTGAGGCAAAGAACAAAGGCAGGAAAATGAGTAGATAAATGGATCAATATAAGACTAATTTGTGCCATTGGAGTAAGAGGGAGCTAAGGCTTGAGAGGTAAATTGGACTAGAGCAGGGGTCTGCAAACCTTTTCTGTAAAGGCCCAGAAAATAAATATCTTGGGCTCTGCAGGCCATGCAATTTATCACCGCTATTGAACTGTGTTGTAGTATGAAAGTAGCTTTGGACAATCTACAAATTTTTGGCTGTGTTACAATATAACTTTTGCATATAACTATATACAGTATAACTTTTACTTTTGGACGCAGAAATTTGAATATCATTATTTTCACTTATTATACATATTTTGAAATCTTCTTTTGCTTTTTTTTAATCATTAAAGAACATAAAAAACATTCTCAGCCCACAGACCTACAAAAACAGGAGGCGGGTTAGATTTGGCCTGTGAGCTTTATGTAGTTTGCCAACTTCTTGAGTACATGGTAGAAGCTCTTCAATGGGTCTTACACAGGGTTTATACTTTGCTTTATAAGCACTGGCAATCTGGTTATTTTTAGAGAAGAAATGACCAAAGCCACATTTTTACAATTTTAACCTGTTAACAATTTTATATTATTTTTTTTCATAATCTGTTATCTTTTTATATAACAATTTTTCTTTCAAGAGAATTGGAGGAAGGAGAAACTGTGGACTTTTTAGAAGGCTGTGAAAGCAGTCTGTTCATGAGGCATTAAGAACTAATCTGGCCAGTGGTGGTGGCGGGGGTGGGAGGTGCCTGGGTAGCTTAGTTGGTTGAGCGGCCATCTCTTGGTTTCAGCTCAGGTTATGATCTCACAGTTCATGAGTTCAAGCCCTGTGTTGGGCTCTGTGCTGATAGTGCGGAGCCTGCTTGGGATTCTCTGTCTCCCTCTCTCTCTGCCCCTCCCCGCTCATGCTCTCTGTCTCTCTCAAAATAAATAAACCTAAACAAAGAAACACAAAGTAAGTTAGGGTGCTATCTGTTGAAATAAGGATAGAGGCAGGTATAAAAGACACTATAAAGGAAACCTTGAGAAGATTTGGTTTTAGCAAAAAGAGGGGATGAATGGAACTGACTGAAATTCTTTTTTGTTTTTTAATTTTTTTTTAACATGTATTATTTTTACTTTTGAGAGAGAGACACAGAGTGCAAGCAGGAAAGGGGTAGAGAGACACACACACACACACAGAATCTGAAGCAGGCTCTAGCCCCTGAGCTATCAGCACAGAGCCTGATGCAGAGCTCGAATTCACAAACTCTGAGATCATGACCTGAGCCAAGGTTGGACACTTAACTGACTGAGCCACCCAGGCGCCCCAAGACTGAAATTCTTTTTTGAATGACTGAAGAACTGTGGTAGTAGAAAAAGAAATAGTAAAGCCATTGGTGACTTGAGGGAAAAAATGTGTTGGTTTCAGACAGATGGAGTAAGATGATGGTTGTACATTCAGAAAGTAATTGCATTCAGGCAGAAAGAAACGTGGGACTGGAGTGGGGAGAGAGGTAAGAGCTGAATATGTAGATGGGTAATTCATCTGCTTAGAGGTAAGTTTTGGGCCTTCAGAGTGGATGAGGTCTCTGAATGAGAAAGCTATAGAGGAACAGAGAAGTCAAGATGTTATGTTTGGACATTTTATTTAATTGGTAGAGGAGCTTTGAAAGAGATAAAGACAGAAAACTAAGGTAGAACAATATTAAGCCCAAGAGAGGAAAGAATCTCAAAGAGTGTGTTAAAGACAATGTCAAATGTTGCCAAATATCAAAAACAGGAGCTGAGGAAATGCCATTTGGTGAGGTCATTAGATGAAATTCTGCAAAATGGTAGGTATAGGAGCCAGGTTACACTGGAATGGGAGAGTAGGTGCTGAAGAACAGGCAATGGGTACAGACCATGGTGCTTAAAAAAAATTATATGCCAATGCAAAAGAGATAACAGGATGGTAAGTGGGCAGCAAGATTTAGTGACAGTTTTTCGTGATATGGGAGCCTTGTGCCATGGCTGAAGGCAGGGGAGAAAGAGCTAGTGGAGAGGGTGCTATTCAAAGTGAGAGGAAATAATTATATAGTTGTGTCTTGAACAAGGCAGGGCTAGGGATGTCAACCCTCCTGCACAGTTGGAGATCTAAGTTTTGACTTCCCCAAAACTTAATTACTAATAATCTACTGTTGACCAGAAGCTTTACCAATAACACAAAATCAACTAACATATCTCTTATATATGTACATATATATATATATGTATGTACATATTGTGTGTACATATATATATACACATACATTTATGTACATATATTGTGTATATATATACACACAATGTTATTAAGAAAATCATAAGGAGGAGAAAATACATTTATAGTACTATACTGTATTTATTGAAAAAATCTGTGTATAAGTGGACCTTTGTATCAATTCAAACCCATGTTGTTCATGGGTTAACTGTAATTGAGTCAGGAGTATCTTAGAAGACATTTCAGGAGATGAGGTCCAGGATTCTGGTGAAGTCTTAGCTGTGGAAATTGGGAGGTAATACATCTTCCTCTGAGACTTGGAGACCAGCTGAATAGGTAGCAATCAAAATCAAGAGGAAGGAAGATTAGGGATTTGAGCAGCAAAGTAGGAGATGAAATTATCTTTAGGTGTGGAATAGGTTTGGGACCTGAGGGTGGTTGAACAAGTGTGTGAGAGTATGTTGGGTTGTTGGTAAGGATTGATGGGCCTTTCTTTCAGGGTAAAAGTAGCCAGAACATGGAAATGGCTTATATATTTTTGTAGAGAAAGACAGGAACACTAATATTTATTAAAATTGTATTCTACCTGGGAGTGCCTGGGTGGCTCACTCGGGTAAGCATCTGACTCTTGATTTTGGCTTAGGTCATGATCTCACAGTCATGAGATCAAGTCCAGAGTCAGGCTCTTCTCTGGGTGTAGAGTCTTCTTGACAGGCTCCCTCTCCCTCTGCCCCTTCCCCTCAAAACAAAAACAAAAACAAAAGCAACTGTATTCTACCTGAATTTTGCTGAATTCAAATTTATATCACAAAATGGATGTAGTAATACATATCTATTTCTTAGTAAAACATTCTGTCTTGCATTGACTGCCTCTAAATTAATTTTAAAAAATTTTTGGCAAAAATATTATAAACCAAACTTCTAATTATACATTCACTTGCATTTTTGGACATCATTTGAGTTTATTTGTATAAATTCATTAAAAAACATTATCCTGTTGTATGCATTTTTATATATGGTTTGTATTTTAACTGGCTGGATATAAGATAGCTATATTTATGTCTATTCCAAAGCTTTGTTAAATAGAAGTCTTGCATTTAAATAATAGGCACAGGAAGAAATTGCCCGACTTCGACGAGAAATGATGAAAAACTGTAAGTCTCCTAAATCAACAACAGCACATGCCATTCTCCGACGGGTGGAGACTGAAAGAGATGTGGCCTTCACTGATTTACGGAGAATGACCACAGAACGAGATAGCCTGAGGGAAAGGCTAAAGGTTTGGACGAATTTTATCTGTGTGACCATTTGTGAAACATAGTGCAGCAACATTGAAAACATGTTTTGTTTTTTTTTTTAACAGATTGCCCAAGAGACAGCATTTAATGAGAAGGCTCACTTGGAACAAAGGATAGAGGAGCTGGAGTGTACAGTTCATAACGTAAAGAAACATCACTGTTGTGCTTTTGGCTATAAACTGTCAGTGGCTTCCCCCTTTCTCTTTTTTCCTATGTTCAGAGAGGTTCTTTCATTTTTCTAAGACAGTGTTTGTAGTCCTAAAATATTTAAGGTGGTATGTATGGTATAAATTATCACCTTCTCATTGTTTATTTTCTTCCAAAAAATATGTAAGTAAAGTTTTTTGTGTTAGGTTGCAAAGTGTGTTCTTTAAAAAAACAACAACAACCCATTAGGGATGCATTCTCAGGGATGTTAGCAACTTTCTCATCTCCCTATTTCATTAAAGATAACATTTCCAGATACAGAGAAACTGGCTTATTCTACCTAAAGAGTAGCTAAGGTAGAGAAAATTATTATGGAATGAAAATTAATGAGAATAATATATTTAAACAATTTAAATGTGAAGCATCACTTTTTTACTAGTCAAGGATTTGAGATGCTATGAATATATATTTGATATGTTATGACTATATAAACAATTAGAGAAAGTTGCTTTTCTGTTACCAGGTTTAATTGAATATATTTATAAATTTGTCAATGTTGTTATAAAGAGAAAGAAAAAGCATTACTCAGGAGAGGAAAACATTTTTTTTCATAATTCCACTTTATATGTGTATCTTATTAATGTTGAACAACAAATAAATCTTTTTGCAAATAAGATACATATGCTACATTCAAAATGAACCAGATTGAACATATAGATACATATACTGTGATAGGCATTATGCACAGGCCGTGCAGTGGCTTATTCTTGTTCCTGCTCCACAATACCTTGTCCATACAGCCTCCCACAATATTCAGGTCTCATCTGATCATCTCCTAGTGTAAATCTTGTCATATGCCACAGTTTGTACAAAGAGAGGATGTCTCTTTAGGAAGATTTTGTTAGTGATGGCAGTAACCTTGTCATTCTACTTGTATAGCTTGATGATGAACGTATGGAGCAAATGTCAAACATGACTTTGATGAAGGAAACCATAACCACTGTGGAAAAAGAAATGAAATCACTAGCAAGGAAGGCAATGGATACAGAAAGTGAACTTGGAAGACAAAAGGCAGAGAATAATTCTTTGAGGTAAACTAAATTACCTTTAAACAAGTAGTTTACTAGATCTGTTTTTATAGTGTATTTTATAATGATAATTAAGTTATTTGTTGACTTTAATTTCTGAGAGGATTATTATGAAGCAATTGTAGAAACCTCAGCACACATTAAATGATTTTTCCCAAGATCACTTACAGACTAGTAATGCCATATTTAACTAGGAATCAAACTTCCAGTAATCTTCATCTTACATTTGCATAAAGCCTTAATATTTAACTGACATAGCTTTTACAAAGTCCTTCTGGGTATAGAGCATATTTGACTTTGGTGTTTGAATGTGTAAGAACATGTATTGGAACTTCTGTTAATTGAAGTCCACGTGGGTACTTAGCCCTTCCTATATACTGACTGGTATGGTAGCAAAAGATATGCTAAAGTTGGTGATGGGCATCGAGGAGGGCACCTGTTGGGATGAGCACTGGGTGTTGTATGGAAACCAATTTGACAATAATTTCATATTAAAAATAAAAAAGGGGAATAAGTTTTTGAAGACCTCCATGTTAGGAATTTTACTTTTAGTACCTGCTGATGTGAAAAATAGAGTTTTACAGATTCAGTAATGTTGAATTGCAGTGCGTCTGTGAATATTTGAAAAATAGTTGTTCACAGGAGTGTGAAATATATTTTTAAGTCTACAGATAATTCTTGGTTCACATAAGAGTTCCAAGAGTCTCCTGTTTGATCTTTCAAGGGTCTGTGGTACATATTTTTACACCACTTGTCAGGATAGATAATCACTCAAATTTTTTCCATTCATTCATTCATTCATTCATTCAATCATTCATTCATGGGTCTGTAGTACATATGTTGAAATCACTTGTCAGGATAGATAATCACTCAAATTTGTTTCACTCATTCATTCACTCATTCATTCATTTACTTTAAAGTTTATTTATTTATTTTGAGAGAGACAGAGAGCAAGCGGAGGAGGGGCAGAGAAAGGGGGATAGAGGATCCAAGGCAGGGTCTGTGCTGAGAGCAGGGAGACCAATGTGGGGCTTAAACTCACAAACCACGAGATTATGACCTGAGCCGAAGTCAGACACTTAACCAACTAAGCCACCCAGGTGCCCCTCGCTTCATTTATTTTTTAATTTCCTGTTTAAAAGGATATTGCAGACTTGGGTAAAATAAAAATAATAAAATAAGATCACTACAACAAAGAAAACCTTGGAAAATAGAGAAAAGGGTAAAGAAAATTTAAATCATCCATGATTCTGTAACTCATTGAAAACTATCATTAATATAGGTCTCTTTCTAATCAGAAATATTTCCATCCATATTATATAAACTTTCTGTGCAATTGATGTTGGCCAGTTTCATTTAATTGTATATCATAAGCATTTTCCTGTGTCATTAAAAGTTCCTTGAAAGTAGTTTATTAAAATATTCTAACAGATAGAAGTACAATACTTCTGAGGGTTTTTGCATACACTTGTTTTTGTTTAACAGTGTTATTAGAGTCTAATTGACATACATACAGTAAACTGCACATATTTTTAAAAGTGTTTAGCTTGTTTTGACATATGTATATACCTGTAGCACAGTCAAGATAGTGGCCTTATCCATCATTCCCAAAAGTTTCCTCCTGCCCCTCTGTAACCTCTAACTTATTCTGCCAATCTCTGGATGACCACTGATTTGTTTTCTGTTATAGAGATTTGTTTGGATTTTCTAAAATGGTATATAAATAAAATCATGTAGTATATATTCTTTTATTGGGCTGCCTTCCCTCAGCATAATTATTTTGAAATTTATATTATATAATCAATAGTTTATTCCATTTTATGAATAAACCTCATGGACATTTTGGTTGTTTCCAGTTTTGGACTATAAAAAATAAAACTTTCTTGTACAATCTTATACGAGTCTTTGTATGGACATAAGCTTTTATTTTTCTTGGATAAATACCTAAGAGTATAGTGACTGAGTCTTTTGATGTTTATATGTTTAACTTTTAAAGAAACCATTAAACTGCTTTCCAAAGTGGTTGTATTATTTTATTTTACATTTGTACCAGTAGTGTATAAGTGTTCCAGGTGTTACATAGCCTCACCAACACTTGGTGTGCATTATCTTTTTAATCTTTAACATTCTATTAGGTAGGTTTTATGGTTTTAATTTGCCTTCCGTAATAACCAATGATTTTGAGCATCTGTACATGTGCTTACATGCCATACATTTGTCTTCTTTAGTGTCTGTTCAATCTTTTGCACACTTTTATTGAATTTAAATTGCTATCAAGTTGTAAAAGTCCTTTCTATATTGTAAGTCCTGCATCACATGTATTTTGCAAATATTTTCTCCCAGCCTGTGGCTTGCCTTTTTATTAAGTGTCTTTTAATGAGCAAATGTTTTTCATTTTGATTAAGTGAAGTTTGTTGATTTTTTAAAAATTTTATCCAGCTTTTTGTATTCTTTTAAAGAAATTGTTATCAGGGCTAAGGTAATATTTTTCTTCTGTGTTTTATTCTAGCAGTTTAACAGTAAAATTTAACATTTAAATCTGTGATCCATTTCAAAGTTTTTATGTTTAGTACACAGGATATAAATCAAAGTTCACTTTTTTTTTTTTGCATAATGATAACCAAATGTTCCAATACCACTTTTTTGTGCCTTTGTAGAAAGTCAGTTGTCCATATATGTGTAGGTCTGTTTCTTGAAGATCTGTTTTCCTTGATGGATCTGTTTATATATCTTGATTCCAATACTACCTGCCTGATTACTTTGGTTTTATTTTTAAAGTCTTCACATTAGGTAATGTTAGTCTTTAACTTTGTTCTTTCTCAAAGTAGTTTTGGCTATTCTAGTTCTTTGTATTTTATTTTAATTTTAGAATCAGCTTCATAGTGTATACAAAAAAAGCCTGCTTGGGAATTTGACTGGAACTGGGGGACACTGACATCTAGAATATCAAGTGTTCCCACTCATAAATACAGTGTGTCTTTCCATTCTTTACATCTTTAATTTCCCTCAGCAATGTTTTATAGTTTTTAGAGTGTTCTCGTACTTCTTTTTTTGTCAGATTTATCTCTGAGTATTTCCTATTTTTTGATGCTGTTATAAATGGAAATTTAAAATTTTACTTTCTGATTTTTATTGCTTGTATATGAAAATAGTTGTTTTTAAAGATAAACTTTGTATTTTAGAGCAGTTTTAGATTTACAGAGCAATTGTGAAGATGGTAGAGTTCCTACTTACCTCACACCCAATTTCCTCTGTTATTAATATCTTACATTAGTACATTACATTTATTACGATTAAAGAATCTATTACTTGATGCATTATTATTAACTGAAGTCTATACTTTTATTCAGATTTCCTTAGTTTTCCCCTAATGTCCTTTTTCTGTTCCAGGATCTCATCCAGGACACTACATTACATTTAGTTGTCATGTCTCCTTAGGCTTCTCTTGGCTATGACAGTCTCAGACTTTCCTTGTTTTTGATGACCTTGACAGTTTTGAAGAGTACTGATCAGGTATTTTGTGGAATGTCTCTCAATTGGGATTTGTCTTCTGTTTTTCTCATGATTAGACTGGGTAATATGTTTTTGAGAGAAAGGTCACAAAAGTAAAATGCCATTTTAGGGTACATATATATCCAGAGTATCATGGGTACATATTATCAATATGATTTATTCCTGTTGATTTTGATCTTTATCACCTCGCTGAGGAATTGTGCGCCTTTCAAGAATGTCATATAATTGAAATCATACAGTATACAACCTTTTCAGACCAGCTTCTTTCACTTAGCAATGTGCATTTTAGGTTCGTTTGTGTTTTTTCATAACTGGATAGCTCATTTCTTCTTATCATTGATGTAGGTACCACAGTGTGTTTATTCATGCACCTATTGAAGGATGTCTTGGTTGCTTTCAGTTTTTGGCAATTATGAATAAAGCTGCTGTAAACTTTCATGTGTAGGTTTTTGTGTGGACATAGGTTTTCAAATCAGTAAATACCTAGGGGAATAATTGCTGAATTGTTGAGTAAATCTGTATTTAGCTTTATAAGAAACTGCCCAACTCTTTCAAAGTGACTGTACTATTTTGTATTCTCACCAGCAATGAGTGAGAGTTTCTGTTGCTCCATATCCTTATCAGCATTTGATATTGTCAGATTTTTGTATTTTAGCCATTTAATAGGTATAATAACTATGTAGCAATATCTCATTGTTTTAATTTGCAATTCACTAATGACAAATGATGTGGAGCATCTTTTCATATTGTTACTTGCCATCTGTATCTTTTCTTTGATAAGGTATCTGTTTACGTATTTTGCCAATTTTTCAATTGTTTTGTTTGTTTGCTTACTATTGAATTTTAAGAATCCTTTGAATACATGTTGTTATCAGATATGTGGTTTGCAAATATCTTCTCCCTATCTGTGCCTTGTCTTTTCATTCTTTTAAAAGTGTCTTTTGTAAAGCAGAAATTTTAAATTTTGATAAAGTTCAACTTACTTTTTTATTTCATGGATAGTATTTTTGGTGTTTAATGTGTTTAAAAACACATAACCAAACCCAAGTGCACATATTTTTCTCTTGTGTTTTCTTCTAGAAGTTGTATAGTTTTGCATTTCATGCTTAAAGTCAGTGATCTATGTTGAGTTAATTTTTGTGAAAGATATACTCAGTTCACTTAAATTGCATATGGATGTCTTAAAATTGTTCCAGCACCATTTGTTGAAAGACTGCCCTTTCTGTGTTGTCTTTGATCCTTTGTCGAAGATCAGTTGCTTATATTTGTGTGGACCTATTTCTGGGATCTCCATTGTATTCCATTGATCTATTTTGTTTATTTTGCCAAACCATGCTGTTTTGATTATTATTGCGTTATTGTAAGTCTTGAAACTAGGTATTGTGAATCCTCCAACTTTCTTGTCGCCAATAGTGTATTGACTATTCTTGGTCTTTTACCTTTCCATGTAAAATTTAGAATCAGTTTCTCTGATTCTACAATAAATATTTATAAAATAGCTTTCTGAGATTTTAATTGGGTTTGCATTGAATCTGTAGATCAAGGTTGGGGAAAACTGACATCTTTATTTTATTTTATTTTTATTTTTTAATTTTTTTGAGAGAGGGGAGTGAGGGAGGGGCAGAGAGAGTCAGGGAGAAAAAGAATCTTAAGCAGGCTCCATGCCCACCATGGAGCCCAGCACGGGGCTTGATCTCACGACTGTGAAATCATGACCTGAGCCGAAATCACAAGTTGAACACTCAACCCACTGAGCCACCCAGGTGCTCCACAACTGACATCTTAATATGGGATGTTTCAATCCATGAACATGGAATATTTATCCATGTATTTAGATCTTTGATTTCTTTCATCATTGTTTTACAGTTGTCTGCCTATAGATACTGTACATTAATTTTGGAAAGTTCTAGGCTGTTATTACTGAAAACATTTTTTATTTAAAATTTTTTTTAAACATTTATTTATTTTTGAGACAGAGAGAGAGAGAGAGAGCATGAACAGGGGAGGGTCAGAGAAAGAGGGGGACACAGAATCTGAAACAGGCTCCAGGCTCTGAGCTGTCAGCACAGAGCCCGACACGGGGCTCAAACTCACAGACCGCGAGATCATGACCTGAGCCGAAGTCGGACGCTTAATTGACTGAGCCACCCAGGCGCCCCTACTTAAAACATTTTTAAAATTGAAGTGTAGTTGATATGTATTAGTTTTAGGTGTGTAACAGTGATTCGACAATTTATATACATTATGAAATGTTCGCCACAACAAGTGTAGTTTCCATGGATCACTGTACAGTTATTACAGTATTATTGACTATATTCCCTATGCCGTACTTTTCATCCCCATGACTTATTTTATAATTATTTCAAATATTTCTTATGCTCTTATTCTCTTGTTTTTTCTCCTTTTGGTATTTCAATTATACCCACAGTTCTTGGATGTTCTGTTGTTTTGTTTTTTTTTTTCTTTTTCATTTCGCATTTTAGTTTGGGAAGTTTTGTTGACCTGTTTTCGAGCTCAATGATTTATGCTTGACTGTGTCTAATCTGCTGATGAGACCATCAAAGATATTCTTCATTTTTGTCACAATAATTTACTGTCTAGCATTTCATTTTGTTTCTCTCAGGTTTTCATCTGTTTATGTTACCCACCTATTGCTGCATATTGTCTACTTTTTCCATTAATCTCCTTAACCAATTAATCATAGTTATTATAAATTTTCTGATAATTCCCATGTCTGTGCTATATCTGAGTCTGGTTTCATTCTTCAGGTTGTGTTTTTGCTTGACTTTTGGCATGCCTTGTAATTTTTTTTTGTTGAAGCCACATGTATTGGGTGTTAACTGAAGTAAATAAGCCTTTAGTGTAAATGTTTATGTTAATTTGACTGGAAGTTGATCTAAGTTCAGTGTGTGTTGTAGATGCAGATGCCAGAGACTTCAAATTCCTATGTTTTGATTGTTTCTCTTTTTGACTTTAAGCTTCCTTAAGTATCCCTCCTAAGTGAGAGCTTGCATCTTGCAGCTCTTTTGCTTGTAATTCACTGTGATTATCACGGAGTACTATTAATGTGTTGGTTAGGTGAGAGGAGGGAACATGTTTTCTAATGGTATAACTTTTATTTTTTTATCCACTTATGTGAAACAGGAAGGCTAGAGAGGGTAAAGTGGGAGAAATGCCCTTCTCTAGCTGGGATAAGGCTCTGGTAAAGTCTTTTTACTTGAAGATTAAGCCTATTATGGAGAATGCTCTGGGCATATTTCATAATAATTACTTTTCCCCTGTCAGAGTCATAAGGGGATCTTTCTCAGATCTTTACTGTGAGAACCTACTGGAGTTCCTGGAGGTAAACACACTGAAGTATAGGGACCCTTCTAAGATTGTGGCCCCTAGGAGCTTCTCACTCTCATGTTAGTACAAACTCAGCTTCCAGCAATGCATCAAATTTATCATTTAAATTTCTTAACCATTTGTGATTCAGCTGGCTTTTGCTCCAGATGAGCAGATCTTGATTATTCTTTTCAGATTTTGAATTGGCAGTTTGCTCTGTAATTCACTCTTCTAATGTGTCAGAGCAAGTCTTTGATTTTCATTTTGTTCATCTTTTTGTTCTTATAACAATGGAAATGACAGTTTCTAAGCTCCTTATTTGTCAGAGTTGAAATCAGAAGTCCTACAATTGATTTTTGTATATTTATCTGGTATTTTACAACTTTGCTAAATTTACATTTTGGTTCGAGTGGCCTTTTTGTAGAATCTGGTTAATTTTCTACATAGACACTTAGAGCATCTGCAAATAAAGACAGTTTTACATGCTTAGTCTGCATGCTTTTTTGTTTGTTTTTGTTTTCTGTTTCTTATTGCATTGGCTAGAATATCTACTAACAGTGTTCAGTAGAAATGGTGAAGTAGACATCCTTGTCTTGTTCCACATCGTAGGGGGAAGCATTTAGACTCTCAACAGTTAGTATGATGTTAGCTGTATGTTTTTCATAGATGTCTTCTATCAGGTTGAAGAAGTTTCCTTTTATTCTCAGATTACTGAGAACTTTTTTTTTCAGGAATAGATGTGCTTTGTCAAATAGGTCAGGATATATTATACTTTTTATAGATTACTGTTGTACATTAACTAATGTTTTGTTTGAGATATTTACATTTATTTTTATAATTGATTTTGGCCAATAACTTGCCTTTCTTAGGACTACTTAAAATCAGAATTTGTTATCAATGTCATGTAAACCTTATAATAATCTTCTCAATTCATTTTGTCTTCTTTTATTACCTTGAAGAATTTGAATAATATTAGAGTTTTAGTACTTAACCAATGAAGCCTTTTGGGCCCAACTTTTTTTTTTTTTTGAGGGAAGGATTTATTTTATTTGTTCAATGGATAAAGAAACAATTAGAAGTTTCTTCTTATGCCATTCAATAGATACTTTTGAGGCATTAGTTCACTTTCTCTAAATTTTAAAACATTTTTTGAATAATTTTGTTTACAATATCCTATGAACATTTTAATGTCTACAGAATCTGTAGTGATTTCCTCTTTTTTAGTCTGTTGTCATTAGTCTTTTCAAAGGACTAACATTTGCTTTGGTGATCCTCATTAAGTTTTGTTCTTTATTGTCTCTATTTTCTTTAGATTTATTTTTAAGTTTTTCAGACAAATGCTTATATTATTACTTTTCAGCTTTATTTCTGATATAAACATTTAAAGCCATAAGTTTTCCTCAAAATACTTATTTGAATGTATCCTGTAAGTTTTGTTATGTACTTTTGAAATGTTTTCCAGTTTTCCATCATTACTTCTTGATCTATTGGTTGTTTAAAAGTGTGATTTTAAGTATCCAAAAACATAATGAATTTTCACTTATCTTTGATTGACTTCTTGCTAATTACATTGCTTCGCAGAACATACTGTTAGATTTCAAATTTCTTTCTTTTTTTTTTTTAACTCTTTTTTTTTTTTCAACGTTTATTTATTTTTGGGACAGAGAGAGACAGAGCATGAACGGGGGAGGGGCAGAGAGAGAGGGAGACACAGAATCGGAAACATGCTCCAGGCTCTGAGCCATCAGCCCAGTGCCCGACGCGGGGCTCGAACTCACGAACCGCGAGATCGTGACCTGGCTGAAGTCGGACGCTTAACTGACTGCGCCACCCAGGCACCCCATCATATTTCTGAAATTTGTTGCCCTCTACTTTTATGACCAGTTTTTGGTAATTATCTGTGTATACTTAAGAAATTTGTAAAATCTGAAATAGTCTATAAATTCTGCAATACTTTTGTATTTGTCCCTTAGTTCAGATTTGTAATCATGTTATTCAGATATTACAAATTTGGACTAAATTTTGTGTCTCATTTACAGGAATTTTACTGAAAGAGTTGTCTAAACTTCTGGCTCCAGAATCATACATTTTATTCTCTTTTAAACCTACTGTAATCTGTCTTTTCTCCCACCATTCTATGAAAACTTTTTACAAGGCAATATTTACTTTCATGTTGCTCAATTCAGTGGTTGATCCTCAGTCTTCATTTTGTTTCACCTATCAACAACATTTGACAAATATAATCAGTTGTGTTTTTAGCTACTCCTTTGGCTTCTGAGGTACCATGCTCATTTGATTTTCTTTTCATCTCTTTGGCTGTCCTGTTTCAGGTTCTTCTAGTTCATCCTCCATGACCTTGATTATCCTCAAGCTCAGTCTTACACTGCTTCTCTTCTTGTATATGTACTCATCCATCAGTGAATTCATCTAGTCTTGTGTATTTACTCTTGACTCTCAAATGTGTATCTGTAGCTTGGATTTCTGTCTTGAACTCCGGACTTGAATGTACAACCACCTCCTTTTCATCTTCACTAGGATGTCTCATTGACATCTCAAAACTTAACATTTCCAAACCTGAGTTCTGCTATCCACTATCCTTCACCCTCCAACACCCACAAATTTATTCTTTCAGTCTTCCCATCTCAGCAAATGGAAAGTCTGTTCATGCAATTCTTGGCCTGAAACCTTGAAGCAATCTATGGTTTCTCCTTTCATGTATCCATATCCAATCCAGTTTGTTCTGTCTTCAAAATATACTCAAAAGCAGAGCATTTCTCATAACTTTTGTTGCAACCATGCTGGTATTGAAGGATATTTTTGAAAGGTAGAGAATTCTAAAGGTTGGGAATTATTTTTAACACTTTGATACTTTCTTTCCAGTATCTTATGACTTGCATTATTTCTGCTGAGTAGTCAAGTGTCAGCTTATTTTTTATAGATCAATATTTTGTATTTTGTAATATATTCATATCATAGTTTCGTATTTGTATGTACAAAAGGCAAAGAATTACAGAGAATCTACATAGGAGTTATGTAATCCAACTACATTCAAGTATAGTTAAAATATTGTTCCTGTTCTTTTTTGTCAGTTGATGGGAAAATTATAAGTTTTGTCCCATGTGTGAACTCCACTCACTAGAAGTTGAGTCCTAAGCACAGGTTAGCACATGTCTGGATATCTATATGTCTAAACAGGTTCCATAGTGTTTTAAGTCAAATCAGCCACAAAGAAATGGATGCATTTCTGTTTGGGTTTACCTGCTGATGAAGAAGAAAATCTCCAGTGTTTCAAAACAAGTACTCATTATCTGTGTTTCTATATGGCTTAAATGAACTTTTCTTTCTAAATAGGTATGTTTTAGTAGCAGCAGTTCTTCTATTTGGGTTTCTATGTCAGATAAATCAACAATAGTAAAGAGTTGGATTGTTTTCAGAGTATTTCCTCAAAGGAGATTAAAAAAAAGAAAAAGATCTGTGTGTCTGCATCAGAGTATCAAACATTTCTAGGAAGAATTTCTCATATAGTTGAATGATTGATAGAGCTATCTGTTAACAAAAAGTTAGTTTGGGCCTTTATGTTCAGTGATTCCAAAGACTGGTTTAGTTTGAGTTTGGTTATTTGCAACCGAAAAGATTTCAGTATTAAAATCTATTCTAGGGGCTCCTGGGTGGCTCAGTTGGTTAAGCGTCTGACTCTTGATTTTGGCTCAGGTCATGATTCCAGGGTACTTAAATATAAATCTAACAAATTATGTGTAAAATCTATATGAGGAAAACTACAAAACTAGTGAAAGAAATCAAAGAGGAACTAAATACATTGAAAAATATTCAATGTTCATGGATAGGAAAACTTAATATTTTCAAGATGTCCATTCTTCCCAACTTGTTCTATAGATTGAATAAGTTCAAATCAAAATTGCTGCAAGTTATTTGTGGATATCAATGAACAGCTTCTTGTTTAATTTATTTTTATTTTTTATTAAATTTTTTTAATGTTTATTTATTTTCAAGAGAGAGAGAGAGAGAAACAGAGCATGAGCAGGGGAGGGGCAGAGAGAAAGGGAGACACAGAATCCAAAGCAGGCTCCAGGCTCTGAGCTGTTAGCACAGAGCCTGACACAGGGCCTGAACTCACAAGCTGTGAGTTCATGACTGAGCTGAAGTTGGACACTCAACTGGCTGAGCCACCCAGGCACCCCAATGAACAGATTCTAAAGGTTATATGGAGAGGCAAAAGAATAGGCAACAGAAATTGAAGAAAAACTAAGTTGGAACACTGACATTACTTGACTTCAAGACTTACTAAAAAGCTACAGTAATCAAGACAGTGTGGTATTGGTAAAAGAATAGACAAATAGATCAATGGAACAGAATAGACAGTCCAGAAATAGGCCATGTAAACATAGGCCTTTGACAAAGGAGCAAAGGCAATATAACAGGGCAGAGATAGTCTTCTCCACAAATGGTGCTGGAACAACTAATATCCACATGCCAAAAAAAAAAAAAAAAAAAAAAAAAAAAAAGCAACACAGATATCACACCCTTCAAATTAACTCAAAATGGATTGTATACCTAAATGTAAAATGCAAAACTTCAAAACCTCTAGAAGACAACAGGAGAAAATCTAGTTTTTCTTGAGTATGTTGATGACTTTTTATTTTTAAAAAAAAATTTTTTTTTTCAACGTTTATTTATTTTTGGGACACAGAGAGACAGAGCATGAACGGGGGAGGGGCAGAGAGAGAGGGAGACACAGAATCGGAAACAGGCTCCAGGCTCCGAGCCATCAGCCCAGAGCCTGATGCCGGGCTCAAACTCACGGACCGTGAGATCGTGACCTGGCTGAAGTCGGACGCTTAACCGACTGCGCCACCCAGGCGCCCCTGTTGATGACTTTTTAGATACAACACTGAAGGCACAATCCATGCAAGAAATTATTTTTGTTTTTTAATTTTTTTTTCAACGTTTATTTATTTTTGGGACAGAGAGAGACAGAGCATGCACGGGGCAGGGGCAGAGAGAGAGGGAGACACAGAATCGGAAACAGGCTCCAGGCTCCGAGCCATCAGCCCAGAGCCCGACGCGGGGCTCGAACTCATGGACCGCGAGATCGTGACCTGGCTGAAGTCGGACGCTTAACCGACTGCGCCACCCAGGCGCCCCTCCATGCAAGAAATTATTATTTGGACTTCATTAAAATTAAATACTTCTGTTCTGCAAAAGACAATGTCAAGAAAATGAGAAGCCAAGCCACAGATTGGGAAAAAATGTTTGCCAAAGGCACATCTGATAAAGAGCTATTAACCAAAACCTACAAAGAACTGTTTAAAAATTCAACAATAAGAAAACAACCCAATTAAAAAAACAGGCCAAAGACCTTAGCAGACCTCACCAAAGAAGATATACAGATGGCACATAAGCGTATGAAAAGATGTTCCACATCATAGGTCATCAGCGAAATTGAAATTAAAACAACAATGAGATTCCATTATATACTTATTAGAATAGACAAAATCTGGATCACTGACAAAAATGCTGGTGAGGACGTGGATCAATAGGAGCTCCTATTCATTGCTGGTGGGAATTCAGAATGGTACAGCCACTTTATTTGACAGTCAGTTTCTACAAAGCTAAACACAGTCTTAACATACAGCACTCCATGGTATTTACTCAAAGTAATTGAGTCTTATGTGCACACAGAAATGTGGACATGATGTTTATAGCAGCTCTAATCATAATTGCCCAAACTTGGAAGCAACCAAAATCTAGTCTAGGACTCTGGGCATTTGAAAAAACTATATATAGATAGCTGTTTAAAGTTCTGGGGTACCTGGGTGCTCCTTTGGTTAAGTGTCTGACTTTGGCTCAGGTCATGATCTTGTGGTTTGTGGGTTCGAACCCTGCATCCGGCTCTGTGCTGACATCTCAGAGCCTGGAGCCTACTTCAATTCTGTGTCTCCCTCTCTATCTGCCCCTCCCTCGCTTGTGCTCTCTTAGTCTCTCTCCCTTTCAAAAATAAATAAACATTAGCAAAATTATGAAGTTCTAAATATTTCTTGGAGGAGTTGTAAGAGTCTTTTCTGACATTAGAGTTACAAGAGTCTGCAAAAGAAGCTACTGGCTTGATATCTAAAGTTTCTATTGCTTAAATGTGTTTTAGGTGTGGGTTTATTGATCAGTGATTTAAAGATCTGATTTGATTAACTTCTGATTATGTGTGTAGTTTTCCATTTTGTTTTTTGTATTAGATGGATCTCTGTTGTACAGGGGCATATGGCTATTTTGGAAAATAGATGGCTGTAATGCAATTTAACAGCATAGAAATAGCCACAGTGTACACTGGAAGGTTTTGTGAATCCTCCCGTGTGTCTTTCAGGATTCATCATTATCATATGAATTGATAGGCTCATTACATTTATACTTCTGACTTTAGTAAGCATTTTATTTAAGATTAAAAAGAATCTCTATATCCAGCGTAGGGCTCAAATCCACAACCCTGAGATCAAGAGTTGCGCACTCTACCAACTGAGCCAGCCAGGCATCACTTAGCATGCATTTTTTAATGATTTTTCTCTTTAAGTAGGATTCGTACTCAGCATGGAGCCCAACACAGGGATTGAGCTCAGGACCCTAAGATCAAGACCTGAGCTGAGATCAAGAATTGGGTGCTTAACCAATTGAGCCATCCAGGCGCTCCAGCATGTGTTCAAAAAAAGTTTTTTAAATCTTTTATTTATTTTAGAGAGAGAGTGTGTGTGTGATCTTTATTTTTGAAAGAGAGAGAAAGAGAGTGCTAATGGGGGAGGAACAGAGAGAGAGGGAGACACAGAATTTGAAGTAGGCTCCAAGCTGTCAGCACAGCCTGAGGTGGGGCTTGAACCTATGAACTGGGAGATCATGACCTGAACCAAAGTTGGACACTTAACCAACTGAGCCACCCAGGTACCCCCCCACCCCCAGCATGAATTTTTAAATACTGTTTTAGAAGAAAAAAAGCTAAGAAAATAATCTGTCAAGGCATTTGAAAAGATTCTTCAGTTGGACTAAAGTAGAACTTCACTATATTTTCAAATATTTTCTTATTGTTGATTTATCGTACCATTCTGCAGACAATGTTTTGTTTGTTTTGTTTTCCCCCAAATGCATGCCAAATAAAAGTAGGAATTAGGTAGGATTTTGTAATAGTCAGATATTGTACAGAGAATGTTTTGTCTTAATTGTCCATGGTAGTTCTCTGCCAAAAGCTAGGTAAGTTTTTGTAATAGCACCACTGAAACCCCTTGCTGCCTTCCATGAGCCAAGGGACACAGTGATAGCTTTCCTAATGTTTTCCCAGGCAGCCAGAGTGCCCATGGTCAGAGCACTCATAGTAATTATACCCATATCAGTCTATTTTTTATCTGATTCAAGCTGTTGAATATAGTTTGTCTTTTTCCTTTCTACTTATAAGGTATTCTCTATATGGCTCCTTTTAATCCACTATATGTTCCTAGGTGTGTGTGTGTGTGTGTGTGTGTGTGTGTGTGTGTGTGTGTAACTTATCCTTGGGTTTGGAGGATTTTTTTATTCCTAGGTGTGTGTGTGTGTGTGTGTGTGTGTGTGTGTGTGTGTGTGTGTGTTTAACTTATCCTTGGGTTTGGAGGATTTTTTTACTTGGTTGCTTGATATCTTTCAGCAGTTTTAGAGAACTCTCCACTGTTTTCATTTCAGATGTTACTTTTGCCCATTCATACTGTATTCTGAATTTTTTTCTGACCTTTCTTCTAGTTCACTCATTTCCTCTTTGACTGTGGTTGAACTTGCTGTTAAACCTTATCAGTTGAATTAATTTTGGTTTTTGCATTTTTCATTTCTGGAATTTGTACTTGACACTTTTAAAATATATATTTTCAAGTCTCTTGAGAAATCTTCAATCTTGGCTTTTTTTCTCCTTTGATATATTAAGCATAGTTGTTTTTTTTAAAGTTCTATTTCTGATAACTCCGTTATCTTGATTCTGCATGGTTCTATTTTTATTGAGTCTATTCTTGTTATCTTTTGTTTCTCTTATTTTTTCCAGTTATGTGATGTTGTCTTCTGTGTGTCTGGTTATTTTTGACTGAGTATATAATACTGAATATGAAAATGTATAGAAATCATTTGAGACCAGAATATTGTTTTCCTCTAGAGAGGATATATGTATTTGCTTTTGTCAGAACTGAGATAATTTGAGGGGTATGTATATATATAATTTGCTTTGTCAGAACTGAGACAATTTGAATCTGGGCTTAAATCTTTTGTTTTAACTATTCAGGGTCCCAAACAAATGTGTATGTGTAGGAGACAGTGGTTTACTCAGTATTTTACCCTTTCTTGGTGGGACTTGACTCCTGTTTTTGTACCCTAACTTCTTGAAATTGTCACAGTTGCTACTCAGCTTTTCAGCCTCTTATCTACCTTTCCCTGAGTCAGAGATTTCTTTAGGGGAAAACAATTATCATATTCCAGACTTACCTATTTCTTTTTCTCTTCTCTTGTCTTCTCTTCTCAAATCTTGCTCAAGTAATTCTTCACTCCCAGCTCTCTGCTGCCACCTGCTTCCCAGCTTTCCTAGTTTGTTCTCACTGAAAGCATTGATCTGAACAGTTGAAACTGTTACTAAGTGAAGCAGAAATTTTTTATTTTTAATAATGTTAAATTTTGTTTTAAATGTTTATTTTTGAGACAGAGCCAGAGCAGGAGTGGGGGAGGGGCAGAGAGAGAGGGAGAAACAGATTCCGAAGCAGGCTCCAGGCTCTGAGCTGTCAGCACAGAGAAGGACGCAGGGCTAGAATTCATCAACCACTAGATCATGACCTGAGCCGAAATTGGACACTCACCCAACTGAGCCACCCAGGCACCCCTCCATTTGTTTTTCTTACCTCTTTTCTTTTTTTTTTTTCCTGCCTTTGTGGGTTACTTGAACATTTTTAGAACTCCATTTTAATGTATCTGTAATACTTTCTAGTATCTCTGTATAGATATTTTCTCTGTTGGTGTAGGTATTTCATTTTACATATGTAACTCATCACAGTATATTGGTGCCACATTTATCAGTTTAAGTGTAGAAATCTTCTCTCCCATTAAATCTTTTCACCTCCCCCATTTGTAATTGTCTTAATGGATACAGATTTATTTTGTTCTTCCCAGGACTTATGTTCCTTTAATATTGGTGTTTGTATTTTTCACTGGTCATTCTTTATTCTAAGATTTTATATATTTTATTAGCCATTATTTCTTTGAATATTGTGTGTATTCTATCCTGGAATTAGATGAATATTGGACCTTCTTGTTCTTTTCTTTATATTGCTTAACCTCTTCTGTATTTTTCTCTCTTTTTATCTGTACTCTATTATAGGTAATTTCCTCTGATCTGTTTTTTTCCAGCTTACTAATTGTCTCTTCAGCTGTGTTTATTTTGTTCTTAAACTTATCTGTTGATATTGTTTCTTTTTAAAAATTTCAATGATTTTAGTTTAATTTCCTGAAGTTCTTTTAGGTTCTTTTAAAAGTCTAGACTTTTTTCTTATTATATATTCTTCTATGTCTTTGTATTTAAGCACATCTGTTTTTAAGTTTCTATTTGATAATGCTATAATATGAAGTTATAGGGCTCTAATTTTGGGTTTCTTGACTCACACTAAGTTTGGGTTATTCCTTAATATGATTTTGAAATTTGGATTGGGAGCTTGTTTTCAACAGGCCTTTATCTAAGGTTTAGTTCTGTGTCTGGGTTGAGAGTATATCTTGTCAGAGAAGTTATGTGTTTATTTCTACCAAGTGTTCTAGATTATATGACCATCCTAGAACCAGATTTTATTTAGATTTCTTATTTTGATGTTAAGAATTCCCAAGGAAGACTTAATTGTTACTGTTATCCTGTGCCTAGTAATGGTTGACAAGCTGATTGTGTCTAGTTTGACCTTTCCACTAATAGTGTAGGTCTCATTAGCTTTACGTGGAGGATCTTAGTTCTCATACTTGTGTTGCGGACATTTCTGTCCTGATCTTCTGTTTCTGATTTAAAACATAAGACCTTAGGCTAGTGAGACAGGGAAATCCCAACCACATATAATATAACATTAGTTCATAGTCCTACTGCTCTGATTTCTCTTACAAAATAAATTTTGCTATACATTTAAAGAGATGCTCATTTTATTCAGTATGTCTAAGTGTTTTGTGTTGAGGGAACTTTCAGATTATCTAGTTTCCGTATTGCCAGAAATTATAGTCTGTTTGTTTGTTTATTGACTATGTACTTCTTGAGGATAAAGCCAGTGCCCACCTACTTCACCCTAGCTTCCTAAATGTTTGTGGAATGAAATTCTGTTCGTTAAAAATTCATTAGTAATAGTTAAAAACCAAAATGAACCTAAATGTCTAATAATAGAGGAGTACTTAAATAAATGATTGTATTTACTTAGAAGGAAATGGCTATTGCTCATATAATACTTTTCATCCTTAAAAGGGTGATTTGGTTTCCTTTGCAGTGCAGAAGTTTTATATCTTGATGAGGTCCCAATAGTTCATTTTTGCTTTTAATTCCCTTGCCTTTGGAGATGTGTCAAGTAAGAAATTGCTGCGTCTGAGGTCAAAGGGGTTTTTTCCTGCTTTCTCCTCTAGGGTTTTAATGGTTTCCTGTCTCACATTCAGGTCCTTTATCCATTTTGAGTTTGTTTTTGTGAATGGTGTAAAAAAGTGGTCTAGTTTCATTCTTCTGCATGTTGCTGTCCAGTTCTCCCAGCACCATTTTTTAAAGACTGTCTTTTTCCATTGGATACTCTTTCCTGCTTTGTCAAAGATTAGTTGGCCATACATTTGTGGGTCCAATTCTGGAGTCTGTATTCTATTCATTGGTCTTTGTGTCTGTTTTTGTGCCAATACCATACTGTCTTGATGATTACAGCTTTGTAAGAGCTAAAGCTCTTGTAGAGCTTTGTAGAGGCTAAAGTCTGGAACTGTGATGCCTCCCTCTTTGGTTTTCTTCTTCAATATTACATTGGCTATTCCAGATCTTTTGTGGTTCCATGAAAATTTTAGGATTGCTTGTTCTAGCTTGGAGAAGAATGCTGGTGCAATTTTGATTGGGATTGCATTGAATGTGTAGATTGCTTTGGGTAGTATTGACATTTTAACGATATTTATTCTTTCAATCCATGAGCATGGAATGTTTTTCCATTTCTTTGTATCTTCTTCAATTTCCTTCATATAAACTTTCTATAGTTTTCAGCATACAGATCTTTTACATCTTTGATTAGGTTTATTCCTAAGTATTTTATGATTCTTGGTGCAGTTGTGAATGGGATCAGGTTCTTTATTTCTCTTTCTGTTGCTTCATTATTTGTGTATAAAAATGTAACCGATTTCTGTACAAAGGCAACCAATGGAATGGGAAAAGATATTTGCAAATGACATATCGGATAAAGGGCTAGTATCCAAAATCTATAAAGAACTCACCAATCTCCACGCCCAAAAAACAAATGATCCAGTGAAGAAATGGGAAGAAGACATGAATAGACATTTTTCTAAAGAAGACATCCAGATGGCCAACAGACACATGAAAAGATGCTCAACGTCACTCCTCATCAGGGAAATACAAATCAAAACCACACTGAGATATCACCTCATGCCAGTCAGAGTGGCTAAAATTAACAAATCAGGAGACTACAGATGCTGGCGAGGATGTGGAGAAACAGGAACCCTCTTGCACTGTTGGTGGGAATGCAAACTGGTGTAGCCGCTCTAGAAAACAGTGTGGAGGTTCCTCAAAAAATTAAAAATAGATCTACCCTATGACCCAGCAATAGCACTGCTAGGAATTTACCCAAGGGATACAGGAGTGCTGATGCATAGGGGCACTTGTACCCCAATGTTTATAGCAGCACTTTCAACAATAGCCAAATTATGGAAAGAGCCTCAATGTCCATCAACTGATGAATGGATAAAGAAGATGTGGTTTATATATACAACAGAGTATTACTTGGCAATGAGAAAGAATGAAATCATGCCATTTGCAACAACATGGATGGAACTGGAAGATATTATGCTGAATGAAATAAGTCAGGCAGAGAAAGACAGATACCATATATTTTCACTCATGTGGATCCTGAGACACTTAACAGAAGACAAAGGGGGAGTAGAAGGGGGGAGAAAAAAAAAGTTACAGAGAGGGAGGGAGGCAAACCATAAGGGACTTAAAAACAGAATAGGGGCGCCTGGGTGGCGCAGTCGGTTAAGCGTCCGACTTCAGCCAGGTCACGATCTCGCGGTCTGTGAGTTCGAGCCCTGCGTCAGGCTCTGGGCTGATGGCTCAGAGCCTGGAGCCTGTTTCCGATTCTGTGTCTCCCTCTCTCTCTGCCCCTCCCCCGTTCATGCTCTGTCTCTCTCTGTCCCAAAAATAAATAAACGTTGAAAAAAAAAATTAAAAACAGAATAAACTGAGGGTTTATGGAGGTGTGGGAGAAAGGGGAAAGTGGGTGATGGGCATTGAGGAGGGCACCTGTTGGGATGAGCACTGGGTGTTGTATGGAAAGCAATTTGAGAATAAATTATATTTAATATAAAAAATAAAAGAAAAAGGTGATTTGGAAGGCTGTGTTATAGGACTGAAAAATATTAAAGACTAATTGTAAGTGAAAAAACTCAGGATTTAATTTTGAATTTATGGTATGGTAACTTTAAATATACACTGTAAAAAATACTGAAAAGTGAACACCAAAATGCTAATAGTAGCTTTCTATGGAGTGGTGGATTTGAGGGTCTCTTTTTCTCCAAACTTCCTACAATGTAGTATTATAAAGAAAATGCTAAAAAGAAAAAAATGTGTATTATTGTGCTTACCAGTTTTTAGATTTAAATACACTAAAAAGTTGATAAAGCATAAAAATTTGAGAATTAGTTTTATTATTAAAACGTTTACAGACTTTTATATGAAAACACAGAAAAAGATCTTTCTGATACTCAGCGACATCTTGCTAAGAAAAAATATGAACTACAGCTTACTCAGGAGAAAATTATGTGCTTGGATGAAAAAATTGGTGAGTTTTTTCCCTAATATATATATATATATATTTTTTTTTAAGTCTGATAGAAAATATGTTTTCTTCTTTTCAGTTATAACATAGAGAAACTTGGAAATAGGTCCATAAATTAAAAGTTTATGAATCAAAAATAGTGAAAAATGTGGGGGTTTTTTTGATAGTAAAAATTTTTCCTTATATTTAGGACCACAAATACTTAGACAGGGCATCATATTTTTGAATGAATAGCTAAACAAAGCAGTGACACTTTGTAAATTTGTGATGAACGCTTATAAATTTACAACTCGTACCATTGTGGCTTGTCCATAGCTATTATAATGAAACATGGTACCTATCTGTGTATTACTTTTGGTGGAAAGCATACATATGTTTATTTGGCTATATATGTTTTATCACTTGGGTTCAGAGAAAATTGTTTTTATAAAGTGACCTATTTATGTTTCTTACCAGGATCTCTATGTCATAACTTAATCTACTTATAACTGTAAAGTAAAATTTTTGTTAAGACTATAAAAAAGCCCATTTAAAAACAGGGAATATATTGTTTTTTGAGGGAGAGAGAGAGAGAAGAGAGAGCACACCAGTGGAGAAGAGGGGGAGAGGGAGAGAGAATCTTAAGCAGGCTCCACACCCAGCATGGAGCCCTATGTGGGGCTTGATCCCATGACCTGAGCCAAAATCAAGAGTCAGATGCTTAATCAACTTGGCCACCCAGGCACCCCAAAATGGGCAATTTATTTAAAATTTTTTTTAGTGTTTATTATTTATTTTTGAGAGACAGAGTGCAAGCAGGGGAGGGGCAGAGAGAGAGGGAGACACAGGATCCGAAGCAGGCACTAGGCTCTGAGCTATCAGCACAGAGTCCAACATGGGATTCGAACTCACGGACTGTGAGATCATGAACTGAGCCAAAGTTGGATGCTTAACCGATTGAGCCACCCAGGTGCCCAGGTGCCCCGTAAATGGGCAATATTTTTAAGTTCCTATTTTGTAGTTCAAAAATGCCTGGCATAAACCATTAGATTAGTGGAGGTGCTTTTTATTGAGATAGGAAATATTACAACAGAACTATAAAAAAGAAATACTAAAGAACTCATTTTTGGATATTTTAAGTCTAAGTAAGAATGTAAGGTAAGCAGTTAAATAGGTAAGTTTTTATCTCAGAAGATACATTTAAATTAAAGATATACGTTTGGGGCACATCAGTATATAAATGATATTTTAAAACCATGAAATTGCCTAGGGAAGATATAGAGAATGAGGAGAAGAGGATCCAGGACTGAGTAAGAAGAAGCCAAAGAAGTAGGAAGAAAACCCAGAAGTGAGTGTTATTTTGGGAGGCAAGAGAGCAAAATATTTTTACAAGGAGAGTAAGATCAATTGTCAGATATGTTTGAGAAGCAAAATAAGATGAAGATGAAAAATTATTGATTGGATTTGGCACATTGCAGGGTTTTGTCACATTGACAAAAAAGTGTGAAAGGACTATTGGATGGGGAAGATGGAGTAGGTTGAGGAATAATTGGGAAATGAAGAAGTAGGGACAGGAGAGAATAGAAGTCTTTTAAAGCTTACCTATTAACAGAAGCAGAAAAATGGTGTGGTAGCTTGAGCAGGATGTGAAATTGAGATTTTTTTTAAAGCTAGGAGATACTAGAGCTATTTTAGAGTTTTTAAATTTATTTATTTAATGCCAGTGGGAATGGACTCAAATATCTGAACACCCAAAACATGCATTTTGCCTTAATGACAGTGCTCTCTGGAAAAGGGACATGATGTATTCTCAAGTACTATATAGATCATCCTCTTAGTATATGGTGCTACCTCTCCTAGCACTGCACTGGACGTCTGTTGGAAGGATTTACATAGAGGTCTAGCAGAACTTCCCTTGTAGAGCTCTCGACAGTGGTTTTCAAACTTGGTGTGTGTTAGAATCACCTGGAGTGCTAATAAACATCACTGGAGCTAGGCTCTTTGAAGCAAGATATGGCCAAGGCTTTTGTATCTTAACTAATTTTCTCAAGTGCTTCTCAAACTTTGTTAGGCATTAAAGTCATTTGGGAGGGGTACTTGTTAAAACATAAATTGCTCTGCCCACTCAGAATTTCTGATTCAGTGGGTCTGGTGTGGGACCCAAGAATTTATATTTCTGACAAGTTCCCAGATGATGCCAATGGTGCTGGATGAGAACCCACAACTTGAAAACCATTATTTTATACCATTCAGTCAGGTCTTCAACATTGACATTGGTTTGCTGGTGTTATCACAAATCGAATCAGACTTCCTGTGATGTTTTTTTCCCTAGGAATTTTTATAACCCTGCTTTAGAAAAATCAGAATATCAGGAGACATTTGATTCTGAAAATGGCCTAATTAATTATTTATTAAGATCTTGTAGTTACCGACTTACATGCAACAGTGATTCTAGGCTAGAGGGAGGGGAAATTAGAGGGAGAAAAGTCACAGTTTGTTTTAATATTCCACTCATTTTGTCCATTCACCCTCTCCTCCCCTACCACACATGTAAATCTACTTTGAGAACTTGTGATATAGAGCTTTCCTTTGCTGTTCTTTTTTTTTTTTTTTAATTTTTTTTTTCAACGTTTATTTATTTTTGGGACAGAGAGAGACAGAGCATGAACGGGGGAGGGGCAGAGAGAGAGGGAGACACAGAATCGGAAGCAGGCTCCAGGCCATCAGCCCAGAGCCCCACGCGGGGCTCGAACTCACGGACCGCGAGATCGTGACCTGGCTGAAGTCGGACGCTTAACCGACTGCGCCACCCAGGCGCCCCTCCTTTGCTGTTCTAATTTAAATGTGTTAATTGTGCTTTTACATTTATGTGTCGTTTGGAATTTCATGATTCATCTTAGTTTTTAATCACTAACAACAAAAGCCATTTTTTTATTTGGGATACAGTACTTATTTGCAGTCATTGAACATAGTACAGGAGAATTTACTTTGAAAAGTATTTCAATTTGCTTGAGTTGGAAAAAAATTATCTTGATTAAAACAATGCCTTTATGATTACATATTTAGATAATTTTACCAGGCAAAGTATTGCCCAGAGAGAAGAAATCAGCATTCTTGGTGCAACCCTCAACGATCTGGCTAAAGAAAAGGAATGCCTACAAGCATGTTTGGATAAAAAATCTGAGAACATTGCATCCCTTGGAGAGAGTTTGGCAATGAAAGTATGTTCTGAGAACTGTGTTTTAAAAGAAATGTTTGGACTTGAGTCTGAATAAAATAATAGGATTTTCTCAAATTTTTTCCTAGAGAGCTGAAACTATAAAATCTGATTTTGAAATTTTTCCAGATACTCTTAGGAACTTTGTGTTCAAATCCACTAACTAATATTTTTAAATTGATTTTCTCTCATTAATTGTGATTAACACTCACTACAACAACTATTTCAAGTATCAAAATGTGAAGCATGGTAATAAAGCAGTAAAACTGATTTCTTTGTAAAAGAACACCAGAACTTATATTTTCAGGTAGCCATCTTAGGAAGCAGTAAACATTAAGAACATTAAAACTGCCTTTGTAATTGTGCTCAAAACTAGGAGCACATTTTTACATCATCCTCAGCCTTTGAGAATAGATTATATGTAGCTGGTGAATAAAACTGGATGATAATCTCCATCCCACATTTTTTGTTGTTTAAACAATAATAGCAAAAGTGTTGCCAAAAAGGCAGGGAAATATTAATACCCTTTTCTATTTCATAAACCAGTTCTGAAGGTAATTCCTAAACTGTTTTCCACAGATGGTTTAAGCAAAGGCAGCATGATTGGAATAAGGTCTTTTCCCTCTCTAAGGGATCGAATTCATTCATTTATCCATCCATCCTTCCATCCATCCATCCATCCATCCATCCATCCATCCATCCAACAAACACTTATTGACATGTTCCAGGTATAATGTTAGAAACTGAGGGTGAGTGGTCATGACTTCCAAAAGCCTATAATATGATTGGGAGAAAGATAAATTAAGAGGTTATCATGATGGAGAGCGCTAAGTGCCATAGTGATGTGTGTACAATGTGCCATTAGAGTTAGGCATAAACACACCTAATTCACCCTGGGGATTGGACTGGGGAGAAGGAAGATCTCTAGAGAGCCTTCCAGGAAGTGATGGGGCCTGGACTGCCCTGTGATGACTAGGAATAGCCAGGACAAGACTTAGAGAATGGGAACAATGAGAAAAAGGATGATTCAGCAGACAAAGCAGCTTCAATGAAAGCCCAGTGGCTTTCATAAGAGAATTTAGGAAAGGTCAGTATGGGAGCAGGGCTGGGGGGTAAAAGTTGAGATGGGACAGATAAGCAACAAATCATAGAAATATGTATAATATTGAGTTTAGACTCTATCATCATGGATGTAGAGGATTATTGAAATAATGTAAATGAAATGTCACAATTAGATCCTTATTTTGAAACAAATATTTTGTTACTTGTTAGTCCATGTAAAGGATGGATTTATAGGGAAATGAGAATAATGACAAGGACAGTAGCTACAAGTAAAATAAGAATTGTATTAGGATAGTGGTAGTATCCATGAGAGAAATAGAGTTTTAAGGAAGATTGATGAGATGTGCTTTCTGACTTAGGGACTACATGGATAGTTCCTGTGCATGAAGCAGGAAACAGAAATATAACAGGCTTACAGAGGAAGATTATTGACATGTCTTTGGGACGTAGTTGAAATATTCATAGGCTCTTGGATTTTTAAGTTTGGAGATAAGTTGAAGTGAAGTTAATAGATTTGGGAATCATGAGCACAACTGAAATCTTGCTATCCATGGGATAGTAAATTTAATTTGTTGAAAACACTTATTATTTTATAGTTATGCCTTAATAATTTAAAAATTTTTTAAATGTTTATTTATTTTTGAGAGAGAGACAGAGTGTGAGCAGGGGAGGGGCAGAAAGAGAGGGAGACACAGAATCTGAAGTAGGCTCCAGGCTCTGGGCTATCAGCACAGAGCCTGACATGGGGCTCAAACCCACGACTGTGAGATCATGACCTGAGCTGAAGTCGGATGCTTAACTGACTGAGCCACCTATGCGCCCCTTAATAATTTTTTTTAAATTTAATTTTATGGGGTTTTGGGTGGGTGGAGTTTCTTACTGTATTCAGACCAGTTTTTTTTTTTTAATTTTTTTTTTCAACGTTTTTTATTTATTTTTGGGACACAGAGAGACAGAGCATGAACGGCGGAGGGGCAGAGAGAGAGGGAGACACAGAATCGGAAACAGGCTCCAGGCTCTGAGCCATCAGCCCAGAGCCTAACGCAGGGCTCGAACTCACGGACCGTGAGATCGTGACCTGGCTGAAGTCGGACGCCCAACCGACTGCGCCACCCAGGCGCCCCCAGACCAGTTTTTTAATCAACATGATTTTCTTTAAAAACAATTAGAAACAAATTATTTAGAAATTTTTGAATCATTTACCTCTGTTATATCTAATATTTCATATTTCTTCAATTTTGCTAGCATGTACTGACATTAATTTTTTATTCACAAAGAATATTGAGTTGCAAGTCTATTTTCAATATCAAGAACTTCATATAAGATCATGAATATAAACACATCCATCCTCTGAAGGGAAAATAACTTTTAAAACAGTGTTAGACATTCAAAAGAGGAAATGTTCTCTACAGTGGTATCTCAGAGCTGAATTTACAAATACCCTTAAGTGAAAAGCAGTAATGTTACAGTCTAATCTGGAGATTACAGAAATAAATTGCTGCGGAGAAAGTCTACATTATAATTAATAAGGGGAAATCTTTTTCTGGTAATCATAGTTTTAAAAGATGTTCTACTACTTGCTACCAATTAAAGTTAGAAAACTCAACAGCAAGTTCACATATTTTTGAATAATAAAACAGAACTACTTGTGTAACATTTTAGTTTGTTTCTTTTACCATCCTGTTCAGATTGAATTTTTAATAATTAACTTGAGTCTTTATCTCTGGATAAGCATATTGAGGTTGTACGAGGAGTATTAAATTGATAATGATGGGTTAGATTTCAGCAATTTGAGAAATGATGGTATTAGGGTCATAGTAAGAGAAAAATAGGCTAATAGGATATATTACTAGATTCTACCCAGTAATTTTGTTGTCCTGGATGCTTTACAATGTTCTCAGAGCATCTTACTTTCAATATGAATTTCTACTGATAAAGAGAAGTCCTATATAGACTTATAAACCATATTTAAAGCTTAACCAAGTAATTGCTTTTAGAAACACTAGACGTTCAATTAGTTTTTCAGAGTTTATTTAGAAATGTATTGTTGTATTTTAAACCTTGTGTAAATATTCCATTTTAAGCAGAATTTCTCTTTTTTGGCCTGTGCTTTTTAAAGCAGTTTAACTGCTTTACTAATAGCCATTTTAACCATACCCTGATATCCATTACTGCCCATTGTGGACTCTGCACCATTCTACCAGAAAGCAGAATG
>NW_024412441.1:18998712-19068510 GCF_014898765.1 Herpailurus yagouaroundi | reverse complement strand
GAGGTGTAGGAGTGGTATTAATGACATTAAGATCATTTCAGCCTTAACTGACTCCATTAATTCTACTCTCACACACCCTTGAAAAAGGAGAATGTCAGTAGTTTATTTTTTTATACCTTTTCTCTAGGCTTAAGGTTTATCTCTTTATTACCTCACATCTAAAATTAATAGTACACTTTTATAAGTAATTCAATTGGAACAGCTTTTTGAAGATATTGTCAATGACTAATATAAATAATTTACTTGATCAAAGTTATTATTCCTAAGAACTAAAATTAGTTTTATGTGATCCACATTCCTGGGTTTTATATTCCCAGTATACAACACTCCAATGCCAAACCACTGGTTTGCCAACAAAAACAGGGTGCTTATGGGATCCTTGTGTAGTTGCATGACAACACAAAACATTTTAACAAAGTATTTGATATACTGATCCCATATTAGTGCGCGTAAGTGTAGTCTTTAGTCAACATAATCTTGTTTTTATCCAGTACAAATACTCAGACCGATGTATTAGGCTTTAGTTTTAAAGTATAGAAAAGAAGAATAGAACATAAATGTTTAAAACCAAATGGAAATCAAAAAGGGAGGAGAAATTTTTTTGTTCATTCAGTTTTAAGAGAAATAGTTTAAAATATTTTTTATTTAATACTTATATTACTTTTCAAGGAAAAGACCATTTCAGGCATGAAGAATATCATTGCTGAGATGGAACAGGCATCAAGGTAAATCATTCAACAAGAATTTGAGATCTATTGGGGACAAAATACTATGTTAGGTACAAAGATAGTAGGAGACAAGAGGGTTAGTGTTATGTATAAGGTGATAACTTTTTAAGTTTATTTATTTATTTTGAGAGAGAGAGAGAGAGAGAGCATGCAAGCAAGGGAGGGACAGAGAGAAAATCCCAAGCAGGCTCTGCATAGACAATGTGTAACCTGATGCAGGGCTCGAACTCATGAACCGTGAGGTCATATAACCTGAGCCAAGATTAAGAGGCAGATGCTTAACCGACGGAGCCACCCAGGCACCTCAGGTGATAACTTTCTAATGTTTGAAAGGAGGCACAAGTCTGTGTACGGAAGTAAAAGAAAATATGGTGTTAGCCAAGTAAAGGAATGGGAAGGGCATTCAAGGTAAAGAGAATAGCAAAGAACCCCAGATCATGTTCAAGAGCCTCTTGAATGACAAGTAGTTGAGTGTGCTGGAACCCAAAGGGTAAGAGAAGTGATGGAAGGAAAGGCTAAATAGGCAGAGGCTTGTGGTATAGACAAATGAGTCTTAATGTTTTCTTTTGGACATTAAGAAATCATTAAAGGAAATTAAGGAGATTTTTGTGCTAGATTACTGAGCCAAAGAGATGATGATAGATAGGATAGAGGGATTGGGAGACAGGAGTGATGGGCTTCTTGTGAGGAGGAGAATCTAGGAGAATGCCAGGTTTCTGGCTGGGGATGAATATTCAACATTATGAAAGTATGTGGAAACACACGATTTCCTCTGGATTTGAAGAGCCTTTGAGGCTTTCTTATAGATGTGTCTAGTAAGCAGTTAAGTATGAGTTTGGAGTGTTAAGGAAGAGGAAGAGGCTGGAAATAAGATTTCAGAATCATCTGAAGATGGGGCTAGGAGCCATGGCTATGAACAGGATTTTCTTTTTTTTTTTAATATGTATTTTTTAATGTTTACTTCTTTTTGAGAGAGGGAGAGCTAGAGTGCAAGCAGAAGAGGGGCAGGGAGAGAGGGAGACAGAGGATCCAAAGAAGGCTCTGGGCTGACAGCAGAGAACCCATTGCAGGGTGTGAACTCATGAACCGTGAGATCACAACCTGAGTCAGGTTGGACACTCAACCGATCAAACCACCCAGGTGCCCCTGAATAGGATTTTCTGAGATAAGGGTGAGAAGAATCAGGAGGCTAAGGGTTCAGCCCTGAGAACCATTAATTTTTAGGATGGCAGAGGACTGGGAACCTGCAAAGGAGACAAAGCTATAGCAGCCAGAGGTAGAATGAAGGCTTTCTTATACTGGAGTATTAGAAGTTTTGAAATACTTAGCAAATCATTGACTATTATGTATATTTAGCATCCTTTTTTAGAGTGAAATATGGGAAACATTGAGAAACTCCAATGGACTGTATTTAAAATTTAAATGTATTTAAAACATCAAACGTTTTCATACTAACTGTCCAACTTCTGTCTTATGAGAATTTGTTATTCTGTTTTTGATAAAATGTCTCTTTTTATGTACTATCTGATTTGTGGAATAGACAGTCTACTGAAGCCCTAATTATGTGTGAACAAGACATTTCCAGAATGCGTCGGCAATTGGATGAAACAAATGATGAGCTGGCTCAGATTGCCAGGGAAAGAGATATCTTGGCTCATGAGAATGATACTGTCCAAGAACAATTTTCTAAAGCCAAACAAGAAAACCAGGTATACTTGTTCCTAGAATCTTTCTTCTCCAAGAAAAATTTTTGTTTTATTCTGATTCTCAGTCCTCATTTTATTTTGTAGAAGACCTCAGGCTTTGGAATCAGCCATTTTTTTTTTGCCTTTACTCTGCAGATTATGCCTCATATTTTATAAATGAAATTCTCAAACATGAAGTATTAAAGGAGAGAGTGGTGATATAATAGATTTGTATTAAATCTTAGGAAGTACTTCCTTACTGAAGGATAAATATTTGAACAAATCAACAAAGGAAGAGAAAAACCTTCAGAAACTTTTAAGAAAGGGGTAGATTTATTTGGTGGACTATTATTCTCTTTAAGGATGAATATATGTATGGACTATGCCACATATTTTGGTCCTCCTTAGCACTGTGATTCTGCTTGGGAAATTTTCTTTTATAATTATTCTCTTTCTAAGACAATATATTTCAGTTTATCCACTCTTTTCATTTCTAATATCAGTATTTTAATTTGAACATTAAAAAACTCTATTTGGAAGCTTTTTTCCCCTCTTAAAATGATTCAGTCTAAATGACTCCCCCACTTGCTGTCACTCTCAGTGTGTTTAGTCTGCATCATAGAAGTCTGTATTTTTAATTGTTAAATATTTTTAATTTACATAATGAACTTTTTAATGTAAGTGGGATAAAACCACACACCACTTTATATCATGGTTTTTCCTACATGATAAGGCCTGGAGTAATTAAGACTCATGAATTTGAATACCCTGCTTGGCTGTGTGATCATACCATTAAACTTTCCTGAGTCTCAGTTTATATATGTAAAAATGGAGAGGAAATGAGAACATGCCTAGAAAGTACTCATCGGAGTGTCTAGCACAATCACTGGACAAATATCTTGTTGCTGTTACTTGCTTACTGTGACATCATAAGCACTCCCTTGCTTTGTTAAAACTTCATAAACATTTTTTATAATCAGAATAAATTGGTGTTATAACAATTTACATTTGTTCAAGAGTAGTTTTTTCCTTTGTTTGGGTTATAGGCCCAAGGGTAGAAGTTGGATCCCTTTGTGGACCACAAGTTAAAACCCAGATCACAGCAAATTTGGAAAACAGAAACCTTTAAAAAAAATCTCATCCTCAATACCACAATTTCTAACAAATTGGTATGAAGTATTTTTAGTGTTTTATCCTGACTTTTTCACTAAATATAGATGGATATTTTCCTCTGTTATTAAAAATTATTCTAAACAATTTCTCATAGGCAGATACATAATGTATGTGGTTATGCCACTGTGTAGATACTGTTATTTACTGCCTTCATTTACTTAACGTACATAGATATTGTCATCATAACAAATAATGCCTTAGTGAACATTCTTTTCATTATTTCATTCACTAGATTTAGTTTTAAATTAAATCAAAGCTTATGAGGTTTCTTTTTTAAATTAAAAAAAAAAGGCCTTTCTAAGTGGACATTTTCAAATGTAGTGAATACTCATGAATCTATCTCCCACCTTCAACAAAAAGCAACATACTTGTCATTCCTGCTCTTATGAGCATTTAAAAATGTCTCCTGATGTAGATTGTAGATAGCAGATAACAGATTTGCTTTTGCAAATTTTGTTTATTTCAAGATACATGGAAATGCTCATTCCTGGGTTTAACAGAATAACTTTAATTCTTTGCTAATTTGATAGACAAAATAGTATTTCATTTTTAAAAAATTGTTTAAAATTAGTAAAATTTTAAAAGTTTAGAAAATTAAAATGTTTTTTTATTACTTACAAATTTTAACTTTTTTCAAGTACTATGCCCTTGGGCTTCCTTTTTGTGAATTGTCTGTTGGGTTCTTTGCTCATTTACTATTTGGATTCATGTGTTTTCTGTTTTGTTTTATTTTTTTGCTAGTGGGGTGATGGACCACATGTCTCCCATTATCTCACAGCCTTGCCCAGACTTATTCACATGGTGATTGTTGCAGTATTTCCAAGAGCAACAAGCAGGAAGTCCCAATAAATAAACAATTTTCAAGCACAGATTTTCAATTTGTGTCCTGTTGTTTATTGTTCAATTAGCTAAAAAAAAAAAAAAAAAAAAAAAAAAAAATTGTGAAGGCAAGATTAGATAGAAATGTGGTTAAATAGACTTCAACTCACTGGAAGGAGTTATTGCAAAGAATGTGATATTAGAAAGCATGAAGAGCTGAGGTGTTTTTGGTTTTTATGAGCTTTATATATTAGGTATACTAAATTTTATTTATCACATTTACTATAAATATTTAAAATTAATAGTGGTTTTGACACAGAGAAAGTTTCTATTTTTATTTTTTGTTGTCAAATCTAGCTATATTTTTCTTTATAGGCCCTGTCTAAAAAATTGAATGATACACATAATGAACTTAACGACATAAAACAGAAGGTCCAAGATACTAATTTGGAGGTTAACAAGCTGAAGAGTATATTAAAGTCTGAAGTATGTATACATTTTTTTTTCTGTTTGCTCATGATACTGATGAAATTTTGCTAGTTATTTCTCATAGGGACAGCTGAATCAAGGCTTTTTAAAATACATAGCATATTTTAGTGTTGACAATGATGGATTAATTGTATATTCAGCCATCCTAGATAAGTAGAATCCTCCTAATTGGCTGAAGGACAAGAGATCAGAATCAATTTCAGCTCACTTATATTTGAAAATGGTAATTTTCAGTTGTAAACCTTTGACAAAAGAGGCTCTGCCTGATTGTGTAGAAGATCAGAATTGATCACCCTGTTGTGGGGCCATCCTTTCTTTCTTTCTTTCCATATATATATATATATATACACACACACACACACACACACACACACACACACACACACACACACATATATATATTTTAATATGAAATTTACTGTCATATTGGTTTCCATACAACACCCTGTGCTCATCCCAACAGGTGCCTTCCTCAATGCCCATCACCCACTTTCCCCTACCTCCCACCCCCCCCCTCAACCCTCAGTTTGTTCTCAGTTTTTAAGAGTCTTTTATGTTTTGGCTCTCTCCCTCTCTAAATTTTTTTTCCCTTCCCCTCCCCCATAGTCTTCTGTTAAGTTTCTCAGGATCCACATGTGAGTGAAAACATATGGTACCTGTCTTTCTCTGTATGACTTATTTCACTTAGCATAACACTCTCCAGTTCCATCCATGTTGCTACAAAAGGCCAGATTTCATTCTTTTTCATTGCCAAGTAGTATTCCATTATATATATAAACCACATCTTCTTTATCCATTCATCAGTTAATGGACATTTAGGCTCTTTCCATAATTTGGCTATTGTTGAAAGAATTTACCCAAGTGATACAGGGGTGCTGATGCATAGGGGCACTTGTACCCCAATGTTTATAGGGATCATCTATTTCTTAGGACCAGAGTAGATGGCTCTGCTCTGTACTTCTGTGTTAGTAACCAAATAAATCTAGAGTATGTGTGGTCCCCCTGGAATAAACAGACAGCTTGACCAAGGATGTTAGGTATGCCCATTGGTAAAATATTATCTAAAATAATATAGTTGCCTTAATTAATATAATAGGTATAGTGTTTCCTACCTACCACTCAAACCATTAATAGGAACTTTCCACCCCCAAACTGTTTTCCTTGTTTTATTTAACATCTCCTTTAAAATCAGTCTGTAAACATTTCTTGAGCGTTCATTTTTAGTGTGCATAAGACTGTTTAAGACTTTGAAAGAGAAGAGATTCTGAGGATTTCTAAATTGCAGGTAAGGCAGTAAGTCGGCAGCCTTACATTGGAAAAGCAGGTCGTTTCTTACATGTCTTGATTTTAAGGTGCCAGGAATGTAATACTATAATTGAATGGAAGCTTCAAAGTCAGATAGGTCTGACCCCCCTTCTCACTCATAACATGAATTTATGTAGGCTACTCAATCTGAGTCTCAGCATCCCATCTGTAATTGGAAAGAAAGCCCAAGTAAGTAAGATAGACCTAGCACAGTGAACCATTTAAGTATATTCTGGAACAGAACAGAATATAAATAAATGAATATCTAAGCATTTAATGTAGTAAGATTTCAGTCAGTGTTAGACACTTCCCTTTTTCTCCCTAGCTTGTCACATTATCTGAAATTCCACCATTAGGGATTGGGGCTTTTAGAGTGTGGAATGGTATTTTCAGACATCACACATCAGGCTTCTCTCAGCTGTTGGTGTCCTTCTGTGAGTTCTTTTATTTTGTTTCACAACAAAACTGGGTGGATCCTGGCAGTCCCCTGAGAGAATAAACCACAGGTCCATTAAGAATTGTTGAGCACTTGATTCATTCACTCATTCAGCATGTAGTATGGTAGGTGCTGAGGTGCCAGAGATGAAAAGTAGGAAACAGAATGGCACCCCGGGCAGTGAGGACAATCTGAACAAAGGTGTAAGGGGAAAAAAGTAGGTTCTGTAGCTAGAGGGGAGGGTATAGGTAGTGATAATACAGAGGTAGAAGGACTTGTTTGAACTCTGTTTTCAGGAAGCTTTTGTTACAACATGAGCCCAGAAGTTATTTGAAGAATTGCCTTTTAGAAAGATCATTCTGGTGATTTGGGGAGGAATAAATCAGAAGGGTAACAGAATCAGAAAGAGGGAGATCAATTAGGGGAGGCTGTATCCTTAATTCAGTCAAGTGGCACAAAGGATTACAGCTGAGGCAGCCAGTTTTGCTGTGGGGAAGTATAGTATTGAGCCCAATAATGGACCAGAGGTGGAGGGTACTGAGGTGGGGACAGCACCAGAAAGAGGTAAACAGATGCTGAAAGGGAATTGGAAAATGCCAAAGAATAGTTTCACTTTTTTAAAAAATTCAAATTCGAGTTAGTTAACATACAGTGTAGTCTTGGCTTCAGGTGTAGAACCCAGTGATTGCTCTTTTATATATGACACCCAGTGCTCATCCCCAAAAATGCCCTCCTTAAAGCCCATCGCTCATTTAACCCATCCCCCACCAACCTCCCCTCCAGCAACCCTCAGCTTGTTCTTTGTCTTTAAGAGTCTCTTATGGTTTGCCTCCCTCTGTTTTTACCTTATTTTTCCTTCCCTTCCCCTATGCTCATCTGTTGTTTTTCTCAGATTCCACATATAAGTGAAGTCATATATCTGCCTTTCTCTTATTTTGCTTAGCATAATAGACTCTAGTTCCATCCGCATTGTTGCAAATGGCAAGCAAGATTTCATTCTTTTTTAAAAAGTTTTTGACATTTATTTTTGAGAGACAGAGCATGAACAGGGGAGGGGGAGAGAGAGAGGGAGATACAGAATCCGAAGCAGGCTCCAGCCTCTGAGCTGTCAGCACAGACCCCAATATGGGTCTCGAACCCACAAACCATGAGATCATGACCTGAGCCAAAGTCTGATGCCTAACCGACTGAGCCACCCAAGTGTCCCAAGATTTCATTCTTTTTCATCGCTGAGTAGTATTCCATTGTGTGTGTGTGTGTGTGTGTGTGTGTGTGTGTGTGTGTGTACCACATCTTCTTTATCCATTCATCAGTTGATGGACATTTGGGATCGTTCCATAATTTGGCTGTTGTTGATAGTGCTGCTATAAACATTGGGGTGCATGTGCCCCTTCGAATTCAGCATTTTTATATCCTCTGGATAAATACCTAATAGTGCAATTGCTGGGTTGTACAGTAGTTCTATTTTTAATTTTTTGAGGAACCTCCATACTCTTTTCCACTGTGGCTATACCAGTTTGCATTCCCACCAGCAGTGCAAAAGAGATCCTCTTTCTCTGCATCCTCATCAGCATCTGTTGTTTCCTAAGTTGTTAATTTTAGCCATTCTGAAAGGTATGAGGTGGTATCTCATTGTGGTTTTGATATCTGTTGCCTATCTTGGGCTCCACACTGCTCTGGTTGCTTTGAGCAGATACAAAAAAAAGGGAAAATATGGTTTCTGGTTGACCAGAGGGAGGTGCACCAGGTATTTGGTGACCAGGAGTGACACATTCATGCCAGTCCCTTTTTACTGCTTGAACCTTGAACCGTGTGTTACCTGGGAGTCACAAAACTACATTTAATATAAGAAATGGTTCGTATTTTAGAAAACTTAATATAGTATAAAAAAGTGGTTTCTATCTTCGAGGAACTCAGAGTGTTACTGGGGAGACTGGACATCCACACCTAACAACATAAAACTCTCAGGCAGTGTTAAGAGAATGGCATAGACAGTGAGTGCCACAGAAAGTTAAAGAGGGTGAAGAGTGATGGGGGTAGAATTCAGTTTATAAATACTGTACCGTGTGTTTCCCAGGTACATACTAAGTGCACAGCTGTTGTTTTTAGTACAATAATGGAAAAACACATCCTACAGGCACATTGAGAATATCCAAATCTTGAAAGTCAGTGCAGTAGTTGAGCATGTTAACAAACTTGACAAGATTCTATATTAGTCATAGGTAACCAAACCACAAGGTGGCGATATTAACTGAATTTTAACCAGTCTCATGGTTAATCATATTTGTGAAAACTTAAATCTGATTTGAAAGCTTTCTTAGGGTGAGATATCATTTATTGCAATGTGATCATTTTATGGTTCTGATAGAAATTCACTGGTTATTAACAGGTATTAATGAGAGAGAGGTCTGGTACCTTTTTAATAATAACCAAAATTATAAATGACTTTGTAAGAATGAGTTAGCCAAACCATATTACTAAAACATGTTTTTAAAAATAGCCTCATAATGATTACTCAATATAGTATACTATTTGTGTATTTGTGGAGTTATTATATTCCTTTAGAAATAAGATCCCACTTTTTAGTCAGTCTCTCATGATAGAACTTTTAAGGTTTTAAACATATGGTTTGGGGCACCTGGATGGCTCAGTCAATTGAGCGTCCAACTCTTGATATCAGCTGGGGTTGTGATATAGCAGTTTATGGGTTCAGGCCCTGCATTGGACTCCGCACTTATAATGCAGAGCCTGCTTGGGATTCTCTGTCTCTCCCTCTCTTTCTGCCTCTCGCTTGTGTGCGTGTGTACTCTCTGTCTCTCTCAAAATAAATAAACCTACAAAAATTAAAAAGTTTTAAAAATGTGGTTCTATATTATATGCCCAATATGACTGTATAGTTATGAGTAGTGTTTGTTGGCATAGGTTTGTTGTTTTATTTCTTAGAAATTTTAGGTAAGTTACTAGAACAGTAAGCAAAAGTAAATCATAAATCATAGAACAGTCCATGATAGAGAAAATTAAGACTGAGGTTATGAATGAAAGGCAGGAACTAGACAGGTGATGTGCCAAATCAACAGAATTATCAGAGATTTATGCTTGAAATTTGTAATTAGTCAGAAGTTCTGTAGCCAGTACAATCTAGAAAAGCAGTCAGGAACGAAGGAATGCACAGGTATAGAAGGTTGGCCAAGGCAGAGACTCAAAAACCAGAGTAGCAAATAGTCACTAAACGGATATATGGGGAGAGGAGGCAATGAAGGATTTTGTTTGAACAAAAGCAAATATAGGAACCAACTTGACTTTACTAGATGGGTGAGTGTGACTCAGGAGGCAGGGCAGATCCTGGTCCCACTCCCTTTTGTTGATTACAGGATGACCAATTTTCTAAATGGAGAATATAGATACGATTTCTTGAGATTATGTTACAAATGGTTCTGTAGCAAATAAATTTCCCGTGACCTGGCAAATAATGTTTACTTTATATTGTATGTTGACCATTTTACATCTTTTAAAGTAAGTCCTAAAATTGCTTTTTAGGAATCTGAGAACCGGCAAATTATGGACCAACTCCGAAAAGCCAATGAAAATGCTGAAAACTGGGAAAATAAGGCCCGTCAAGCAGAGGCAGATAACAATACCCTCAAATTAGAATTTATTACTGCTGAGGCAGAAGGTAACAGATTAAAAGAAAAAGTAGATTCTCTCAACAGAGAGGTCGAGCAGGTAAGTTTGGGAAAATGTATTTGTGGGACATTCTACATCATTTTGAAAGAGTTTTGTTTGGCATTCCATAAATTAAATATATAAACAAACACTTAAATTATTTAAATATACTATGAATTGTAGCCTAATTGTTCTCCAATACCCACTCTGGTTTTGCTCTAATCTATTATCTACCCTACAACTAGAATAATCTTTAGCATTTTTAAAAGTTAGGAACTATTTCAAACATACCAAAAAAGTGCAAAAAAAAGTAAATAAAACACATACACACATCTCACTGGTTGAAGGATGCTAATATTTTCCACTGTTGCTTCAAGTTTCTCTTTATGTAAAGAAACAAAATATTACAGATAGAATTCATCCTTTTCCCTCTTGCCTCCCTCATGACTGGTGTGAATAACTTTCATGTCAGTTGTATAACTCTTTTGCATATGTTTATGCTTCTTCTACATATCTATCACCCACAAATGATATATAACGTTGTTTTGTGTGCTTTAGGTTTTTAAGTGATACTCTAGATATCCATTTGTAATTTGCCTTTTTTGCTCAATATTATAATTTTGAAATTTATCTATGTGATACACAAAGTATAGATCTAAACAGTTGCATTTTATAGTCATTGTGTAAATATTAAAATTCATTCCCATATTAAAGGAAATTTAATTGTCTTTACTTTTTCTTTAATAAAATGCTGCAACAAACATTCTTTTATGTTTCTCCTCAGGTATATATTTCTCTGGGTTTATGACTAGAAGTGGAATAACAGGGCAGGTTTAACTCTTTGAAGTATTGTATTGCTCTCTAAAATTTTACCATTTCATCAGAAATCATGGAGTTGGTATTTTCTCAAGTACTAAGCAATACTTGATATTATCAAACTTTAAAATGTTTTCTATACTTTTTGTTTTCTGTTTCCTTGATTACAAGTGAAATTGAGAATTTTTTCTTATTTCTTGGCCATTCAGAATTCCTCCTCTATAAATTTTCTCTTGAATGAATTTTTGTAAACTTTGCTCATTTTTCTATTGGGTTATTTATCTTTTTCATATTGACTTATCAGGATTATCTATATACTCTTGGTAATAATCCTTTGAAAGATATTATAGCTGGGATGCCTGGGTGGCTCAGTTAAGCGTCTGACTCTTGATTTCGGCTCAGGTCATGATCTCATGGTTTGAGTTCAAGCCCCAAATAGGGTTCTGTGCTGACATTGTGGAGCCTGCTTGGGATTCTCTCTCTCTGTCTCTCTCTCTCTCTCTCTGCCCCTCCCCTGCTTGTGCACACACACACATACTCTCTCTTACTCTCAAAAATAAATAAATAAACTTAAAAAAAGTTAAAGGTATTATAGTTATCCTCTTTTGCTGTTACTTGTCTTTTTATTGTGCTTGGAATATAAACAGAAGTTTTAAATTCTGATGCTGTCAGAATTATTGTCAATCTCTCCCAAATATGGTTTATATTTATATGTCTTCTTTAAGAAATCCTTTGCTATTCCAAGAATAGAAAGATATTTTCTTATATTTTCTTTTAAAGGTTCTTCTAAAATTCTAAAAGTATGTGGAATTTTGCCCTTTACATTTAGATATTTAATCCACTTGAGGTTGAATTGTGTGTGGTTTGACATAGACATGTAATTTTTTATTTTTGTAGATGGATATCCCCATTCTTTATTCACTGAATTATAAGTCTACTTTGTCATAAAAATAAATTTCCATTTGTTCTGCTCCATTCATAACTTTATCTGTTTGCCAACAATAAACTCTTGAAACTTCTATAGTTTTATGTTAAGTCTTGATATCTGGGATTAATGTTCCCCCAAATTATTTTGGCTATCCTTTGTCCTTATTAAACTCTTTCAAATACATTATAAAATAAATATATCAAATTCCATAATTTAACATCTTTCTTCTTTTGTATGAATTTCTTTCTAAATATTTCTTTGGCTGCATCCTACAAGTTTTGAGGTAATGCTTTTATTGCCATTCATTTAAAAGTATCACCTAGTTCAATAATGATTTATTTTAATAACGATTTATTTTTGATCACTGAAGTTATTTTTTTCAAAAAATTTAACTACTTTATTTTCTTTTTTTAAGTTTTTATTTAAATTCCAGTTAGTTAACATATAGTGTAATATTAGTTTCAGGTGTACAATATAGTGATTCAAAACTTTCATACAACACTTAGTGCTTATCACAAATGCCCTCCTTAATCCCCATCCTCTATTTCCCCGAGTCCCCCACCAACCTCCCCTCTGGTAACCATCAGTTTGTTCTCTATAGTCAAGAATTTGTTTCTTGGTTTGCCTCCCTCTCTCTTTTTTTCCCTCTGCTTATTTATTTTGTTTCTTAAATTCCACATGAGTGAAATCATATGGTATTTGTCTCTCTGACTGACTTACTTCACTTAGCGTAATACTCTCTAGCTCCTTCCATGTTGTTGCAAATGGCAAGATGTCATTTTTTTTGATGGCTGAGTAATATTTCATTGTATAAGTATACCACATCTTCTTTAACCATTCATCAGCTGATGGACACATGAGCTGTTTCCATAATTTGGCTATTGTAGTTAATGCTGCTATAAACACTGGGGTACATGTATCCCTTTGAATTAGTATTTTGTATTCTTTGGGTGAATACCTCGTAATGCAATTGCTGGATCATAGGGTAGTTCTTTTTTTAACTTTTTGAGGAACATCCATCTGTTTTTCAGAGTAGCTACACCAGTTTGCATTCCCACCAACAGTGCAGGAGGGGTTCCCCTTTCTCCACATCCTCGCCAACATCTACTGTTTCTTGTGTTTTTGATTTTAGCCCTTCTGACAGGAATGAGGTAATATTTCATTGTAATCTTGATTTTTATTCTCTGATGATGAGTGATGTTGAGCATTGTTTCACATGTCTGCTGCCCATCTGGATGTCTTCTTTGGAAAAGTATCTATTCGTGTCTTCTGTCCATTTTTAATTGGATTATTCATATTTTGGGTGTTGAGTTTGATAAGTTCTTTATAGATTTTGGATACTAACCCTTTATCATTCCTCATTTCTCATTTGCAAATATCTTCTCCCATCCCGTAGGTTACCTTTTAGTTTTGTTGATTGTTTCCTTTGCTGTGCAGAAGCTTTTTATTTTGATGAAATCTCAATAATTTATTTTTGCTTTTGTTTCCCTTGCCTCAGAAGACATATCTAGAAAGAAGTTGCTACAGCTGTTGTCAAAGAGGTTACTGTCTGTGTACTCCTCTAGGATTTTGATGTTTTGGGGTCTCAAAATTAGGTCTTTAATCCACTTTGAATTTAGTTTTGTGTTTGGTGTAAGAGATTGGCCCAGTTTCATTCTTTTGCATGTTGCTCTCCAGTTTTCCCAGCACCATTTGTTGAAGAGACTGCCTTTTTCCCATTGGACATTCTTTCCTGCTTTGTTGAAGATTAATTGACCATATAGCTGTGGGTTTATTTCTGGGTTTTCTATTCTGTTCCATTGATCTATGTGTCTATTTTTGGGCCAGTACCATACTGTTTTGATCACTACAGCTTTGTAGTGTAATTTAAAATTTGGAATTGTGATACCTCCAGCTTTACTTTTCTTTTTCAAGGTTGCTTTGGCTATTCAAGGTCTTTTGTGGTTCCATACAAATTTTAGGAATGTTTGTTCTCGGTCTGTGAAAAATGTGATTGGTATATTGATAGGAATTGCCTTTAATTTGTAGCTTACTTCGGGTAGTAGAGACATTTTAACAATATTTGTTCTTTCAATCCATGAACATGGAATGTCTTTCCATTTCTATGTTCTTCAGTTTTTTTCAACAGTGTTTTATAGTTTTCAGAGTACAGGTCTTTCACCTCTTTGATTAGGTTTATTCCTAGGTTCCTTATGGTTTTTGGTGCACTTGCCAATGGGATTGATTCCCTAATTTCTTTTTCTGCTGCTTCATTATTGGTGTATAGAAAGGCAACAGATTTCTGTATGTTAATTTTGTATCCTTTACTGAACTTTTGCAACTTTACTGAATTTGTGTATCATTTCTAGCAGGTTTTGGCGGAGGCTTTTGGATTTTCTATATAAAGTATCATCTCATCTGAAAATAGTGAAACTTTTACATTCTCCTTGCCAATTTGGATGCCTTTTATTTCTTTTTGTTGTCTGATTGCTGTGTCTAGGACTTCCAGCACTAGTGGTACTAGTGGTGGTACAGTGGTGAAGGTGGACATCCTTGTCTTGTTCCTGACTCTAGAGGAAAAGCTCTCAGCTTTTCCCCACTGATGATGATGATATTATCTGTGGGTTTTTCATATATGGCCTTTATTATGTTGAGGTATGTTCTCCCTAAACCTATTTTGTTGAGGGTTTTTATCATGAATAGATGTACTTTGTCAAATGTGTTTTCTGTTGAAATGATTGTATGGTTCTTATGCTTTCTTTTATCAATGTGGTGTATCACATTGTTTGATTTATGAATATTGAACTACCCTTGCAACCCAGGAATAAATCCCACTTGATTGTGGTGAATGATTTTTTTAATGTGTTATTGGATTCAGTTTTGCTAGTTTTTATTGAGGATTTTTACATTTTTGCATCCATGTTCATCAGGGGTATTAGCCTGTAGTTTTCTTTTTAGTGAAGTCTTTATCTACTTTTGGTATCAGGGTAATGCTGGCCTCATAGAATGAATTTGGAAGTTTTCCTTTCTTTTCTATTTTTTGGAATTGTTTGAGAAGAACAGGTATTAACTCTTCTTTAAATGTTTGGTAGAATTTGCCTGTGAAGCCATCTGGCTCTGGACTTTTGTTTGTTGGGAGTGTTTTTTTTTGGTTTTTTTTTTTTTATCACTGATTGAATTTCTTTGCTGTTTATCAGTCTGTTCAAGTTTTTTTTTTTTTTTTCCTTCCTATTTCAGTTTTGGTGGTTTATATGTTTCTAGGAATTTATCTATTTCATCCAGGTTGTCCTTTGTTTGCATATAGTTTTTCATAGTATTCTCTTGTAATTGTTTGCATTTTTTTTTTTGGTTGTTATTTCTCCTTTCTCATTCATGATTTTATTTATTTGGATCCTTTCTCTTTTGTTTTTGATAAGTCTGGCTAGAGGTTTATCAATTTTATGAATTTTTTTAAAGAACCAGCTCCTAGTTTCATTGATCTGTTCTATTGTTTTTTTTAGTGTGTATATCATTTATCTCTGTTCTAATCTTTATTATTTCCTTCATTCTGCTGGGATAGGCTTCATTTGTTCTTTTTCTAGCTCCTTTAGGTGTAAGGTTAGAATTGTATATTTGAGATTTTTCTTGCTTCGTGAGGTAGGCCGTATTTCTATATACTTCCCTCTTAGGACCACTTTTGCTGCTTCCCCAAGGTTTTTGACCATTGTGTTTTCATTTTCATTTGTTTCCAGGTATTTTTAAATTTCTTCTTTGATTTCATGGTTGACCCATTCATTATTTAGTAGCATGTTATCTAACCTCCATGTATTTGTGGTCTTTTGAACTTTTTCTTGTGGTTGACTTCTAGATTCATAGCATTATGGTCAGAAAAGGTGCATGATATGATTTCAATGTTTTTGTACTTGTTGGGGCCTGTTTTGTGACCTAAAATGTGATCTATTCTGGAGAATGTTCCATGTGCACTTGAAACGAATGAATATTCTGCTGTTTTAGGATGGAATATTCTGAATATATGTTAAGTCCATCTGGTCCAGTATGTCATTCAAAGTCATTGTTTTCTTGTTTATTTTCTGTTTAGATGATCTGTCCATTGATACAGGTGGGGTGTTAAAGTCCCCTACTATTATTATGTTATTATCAATGAGTTCTTTTATGTTTGTTATTAATTGTTTTATATATTGGGTGCTCTCATGTTGAGTGTAAAAATTTCCAATGCACAGGGGACTTGATATTATTATTCTATTTTTTATATCTAGTTTTGTTGTATATTATGATGAAATAATATGGCTTATATGATATTAACTTATTGATATCTGTTAAGGCTTGCTTAGTGGCAGGGTACACAATATTTGATAATACTCTAAATGAGCTTGAAAAGCAGGTGTATTCACTTATTTCGGGGGGCTTATGTATGTTATATGTATTTATATATAGCATATTTATATATACATGTGATTAGGCTTGTTAACAGTGTCATTCAGTTCTTAAAAACCCTTACCAAATTTGTATTTTTGATTTTTAGTTACTGAAAGAAATGTCTTAAGATCCTCCTCTATAACTATGGATTTGTCTATTTTTCTGTGAATGATTTTCTCAGTTTTTGCCATATTTTTAAGGCTGCTATTAGTTCAGCATTTTATATATTTATGATGAAAATATAAATGTGTAATGAGTCACCTGAATAACTCTCTACTTAAACTAATTTTTAACCATCTATACTGAAATGTAACTTACATACAATAAAAAAATTCTCATTATGATCAGATGAGTTTTGACAAATGAATACGTTTTCACAGTCATCTGTATAATCATGTTATAGTATAGAACATTCTGTCACCTTCCTAACATTCCTTCAAGTCCTTTTGCAGTCAATCCATCCCAATCCCTAAGCAATTACTGGTTTTCTTTCTGTCACTATAGATAAGATTTGCTTTCTCTAAAATTTTATACAAATGGAATCAGACAGTAAGTATTCATTTGTGTCTTAACTTGTCTCACTCACCGTAATGATGTTGAAGTTCATACATGTTGCATGTTAGTTCATTCATTAGTTCATATTGTTGAATAGTATTCCATTGCATAGCCATATCACAATCTGTTTATTCACCTATTAATGGACATTGAATGTGTGCATTAGTCTGCTAACTCTGGTGAAATAAAATACTGCAGATTGGGTGGCTTTAACAGTATAAATTTATGTTCTCTCAGTTCTGGAGTTTGGCAGTCCAAGATCAAGGTGATGGCAGTTTAAGTTTCTTCTGAGGCCTCTTAACTTGGTCTGCAGATTGGCCACCTTATTACTATGTCCTCACAAGGCCTTTCTTTTGTGCATGTGCATCCCTGGTGGTTCTGCTTGTAGGGGCACAGTCATATTTGATTAAATCCCCATTCTTATGGTCTCGTTTAGCCTTAGTCACCTTCATAAAGGCCCTGTCTCCAAGTACAGTCATCCTGGGGTGTTAGGGCTTCAACATATGCATTTTAAGGGGACACAATTTAGTTTATAACAGATTGTTTCTAGTTTTTGGCCATTATGAATAAACAGCTATGAACATCATGCACAAGTCTTTGTGCATAAATTTTCACTTTTTCTAGGGTAAAAAACTAGCAGCAGAATTGCTGGATCATATAAGTAGGCTTAACTTTGTAAGAAACTGACAAACTATTTTGCAAACTGGTTGTATCACTTTACTCTCCCATTTGCATTGAATGAGAGTTCCAGTGGTTCTCCATTTTTCCTGACACATGTATTGTCACATTGTAGTTTTAGTTTGCATTTCCTTTTTAACTAATAATGTAGTGCAGCTTTCCACATTCTTAATGATCATGAAAATATCTTTTGCGAAGTGTCTGTTCAAATCTGTTGCCCATCTTTTTATTATGATTCCTGTTACTAAGTTGTAAGAATTTTTTGGAACACTCTAGATGTTTCTTTGTCATATATGTATACTTTTAAATATTTTCTCCTAGTCATTGGCTTGCCTTTTTAAGTCTTTTGAAGAGCAGAGGTTTTAAATTTTTGATCAAGTTCAGTTTATCAGTTTTTTTTTTTTCCTACTTGGTATTTCTGTGTCCTATCTCATAAATCTTTGCATACAACAAGATGCATCGGCTTTCTTCTTTTCTTCTTCCAGAAATCTTACACTTTTGTATTGTAGTCTATGATACATTTTGAATTAATAGTTATGTATGATGTAAGATAATGATCGAGGTTTATTTTTTTCCCCACATGATTTGAAGTTGTCCAGTGCTATTTGTTGAAAAGATGGTATTTCACCACTGAGTTATCTAAGAACTTTTAGCAAAAATAAAATAATCCTGTGTGTATGGATCTATTTCTTTTTTTTCTTTTTTTGGTATGGATCTATTTCTGAACTCTTCTGTCCATGGATATATATGTCTATTCTTAGCCAGTGTCATAGTAAGCCAGTATTGTATAAAGCTTCATTAATTAATATAGCCTTACAGAAAGTCTTCAAATGAATTAGTGTGAATCCTCCAAATGTGTTCTTTCTGAGAGGGTCTGCTGTTATGGGGCCTCTTCATTTCCATATAAATTTTAGAATGAGTTATTTTCTACAGAAAAAAACTTATATGGAGTTTGATAGCATGGTATTGAATGTACAGATCAATATGGAGCAAGCTGAAGATCTTAACAATAATGAATCTTTGGGGACATAAATATAGTCTATCCACATGTTTTATACTTTTAGTGTATAGATATTATATACATATATTGTTATTATGCTTATCTCATGGGTTTTTAAAAGCCATTGAAAATGATATTTCATTCTAAATTTTGTATTGCAGTTTTTGATAGTCTATACACAGAAATAAGGTAGAATTTTGTTATCTTTTATTCTGTAATATTGCTTAAATTCAATTTTTTTAGTTCTAGTAGGGTTTTTTTTTTTTTTTTGGTAGATTTTAAAGGATTTTCTACATAATACAGTCATGTCCTTTGCATATAAAGATAGTTTTACTTCTTTTTTTCCAATCTGAATGCCTTTCTTTTCTGTCTGGTATTGAACAAAGTGATGAGAGTGGACATCTTTGCCTCATTTGTCATCTTAAGGAAAAAGGATTCAGTATTTCTTTTTTGACTATGATATTAGCTGCATGTTTTTGTAGAAACATTTTATCAGGTTGAAGACCTTCTCTTCTAAGTTTACTTAGAATTTTTATCATGAATGGGTATAGAATTTCATCAAATGCCTTTTCTGCAAATATTGAGATGGTCATATTTTTATTTTTATATTTTTGGCTTGTTAAAATGGTTAATACATTGATTTTTTTAATTTTAATTTTAATTTTTTTCTTACCTTATTTAATTTATTAAAATATGAAATTTATTGTCAAATTGGTTTCCATATAACACCCAGTGCTCATTCCAACAGGTGCCCTCCTCAATGCCCATCACCCACTTTCCCCTCCTTCCCACCTCCCATCAACCCTCAGTTCTCAGTTTTTAAGAGTCTCTTATGTTTTGGCTCCCTCCCTCCCTAACATTTTTTTTTTCCTTCCCCTCCCCCATGGTCTTCTGTTAAGTTTCTCAGGATCCACATAAGAGTGAAAACATGGTATCTGTCTTCCTCTCTATGACTTATTTCACTTAGCATAACACTCTCCAGTTCCATCCACATTGCTACAAAAGGCCATATTTCATTCTTTCTGATTGCCACGTAGTATTCCATTCTGTATATGAACCACAATTTCTTTACCCATTCATCAGTTGATGGACATTGAGGATCTTTCCATAATTTGGCTATTGTTGAAAGTGCTGCTATAAACATTGGGGTACAAGTTCCCCTATGTATCAGCACTCCTGTATCCCTTGGGTAAATTCCTGGTAGTGCTATTGCTGGGTCATAGGGTAGATCTATTTTTAATTTTTCGAGGAACCTCCACACTGTTTTCCAGAGCGGCTGCTCCAGTATGCATTCCCACCAACAGTGCAAGAGGGTTTCCATTTCTCCACATCCTCTCCAGCATCTATAGTCTCCTGATTTGTTCATATGACTGTTCACCTCACTCTGACTGGTGTGAGGTGGTATCTGAGTGTGGTTTTGACTTGTATTTCCCTGATGAGGAGCGACGTTGAGCATCTTTTCATGTGTCTGTTGGCCATCTGGATGTCTTCTTTTGAGAAGTGTCTATTCATGTTTTTTGCCCATTTCTTCACTGGATTATTTTTTTTTTTCAGGTGTGGAGTTTGGTGAGCTCTTTATAGATTTTGGATACTAGCCCTTTGTCCGATATGTCATTTTCAAATATCTTTTCCCATTTCATTGGTTGTCTTTTAGTTTTGTTGATTGTTTCTTTTGCAGTGCAGAAGCTTTTGATCTTCATGAGGTCCCAATAGTTCATTTTTGCTTTTAATTCCCTTGCGTTTGGAAATGTGTCAAGTAAGAAATTGCTAAGAAATTGCTGCAGCTGAGGTCAGAGAGGTTTTTTTCCTGCTTTCTCCTCTAGTATTTTGATGGTTTCCTGTCTCACATTCAGGTCCTTTATCCATTTTGAGTTTATTTTTGTGAATGTTGTAAGAAAGTGGTCTAGTTTCATCCTTCTGCATGTTGCTGTCCAGTTCTCCCAGCACCATTTGTTAAAGAGACTTTTTTCCATTGGATGTTCTTTCCTGCTTTGTCAAAGATGAGTTGGCCACACGTTTGTGGGTCTAGTTCTGGGGTTTCGATTCTATTCCATTGGTCTATGTGTCTGTTTTTGTGCCAATACCATGCTGTCTTGATGATGACAGCTTTGTAGTAGAGGCTAAAGTCTGGGATTGTGATGCCTCCTGCTTTGGCCTTCTTCAAAATTACTTTGGCTATTTGGGGTCTTCTGTGGTTGCATACAAATTTTAGAATTGCTTGTTCTATCTTTGAGAAGAATGCTCGTGCAATTTTGATTGGGATAGCATTGAATGTGTAGATTGCTTTGGGTAGTGTTGACATTTTAATAATATTTATTCTTCCAATCCATGAGCATGGAATGTTTTTCCATTTCTTTATGTCTTCTTCAATTTCCTTCATAAGCTTTCTATAGTTTTCAGCATATAGATCTTTTACATCTTTGGTTAGGTTTATTCCTAGGTATTTTATGCTTCTTGGTGCAATTGTGAATGGGATCAGTTTCTTTATTTGTCTTTCTGTTGCTTCATTGTTAGTGTATAAGAATGCAACTGATATCTGTACATTGATTTTGTATCCTGCGACTTTGCTGAATTCATGGATCAGTCTAACAGACTTTTGGTGGAGTCTGTTGGGTTTTCCATGTATAATATCATGTCATCTGCAAAAAGTGAAATCTTGACTTCATCTTTGCCAGTTTTGATGCCTTTGATTTCCTTTTGTTGTCTGATTGCTGATGCTAGCACTTCCAACACTATGTTAAACAACAGTAGCGAGAGTGGACATCCCTGCCGTGTTCCTGATCTCAGGGGGAAAGCTCTCAGTTTTTCCCCATTGAGGATGATGTTAGCTGTGGGGTTTTCATAAATGGCTTTTATGATGTTTAAGTATGTTCCTTCTATCCCGACTTTCTCAAGGGTTTTTATTAAGAAAGGATGCTGAATTTTGTCAAGTGCTTTTTCTGCATCGATTGACAGGATCCTAAGGTTCTTATCTTTTCTTTTATTAATGTGATGTGTCACATTGATTGATTTGTGAATATTGAACCAGCCCTGCAGCCCAGGAATGAATCCCACTTGATCATGGTGTATAATTTTTATATGCTGTTGAATTCGATTTGCTAGTATCTTATTGAGAATTTTTGCATCCATATTCATCAGGGATATTGGCTTGTAGTTCTCTTTTTTTGCTGGGTCTCTGTCTGGTTTAGGAGTGTAAGTGATGCTGACTTCATAGAATGAGTCTGGAAATTTTCCTTCCCTTTCTATTTTTTGGAACAGCTTGAGAAAGATAGGTATTATCTCTGCTTTAAATGTCTGGTAGAATTCCCCTGGGAAGCCATCTGGTCCTGGACTCTTATTTGTTGGGAGATTTTTGTTAACTGATTCAATTTCTTCGCTTGTTATGGATCTGTTCAAGTTTTCTGTTTCTTCCTGTTTCAGTTTTGGAAGTGGGTGGGTGCTTAGGAATTTGTCCATTTCTTCCAGGTTGTCCAGTTTGTTGGCATATAATTTTTTATAGTATTCCCTGATAATTGCTTGTATTTCTGAGGGATTGGTTGTAATAATTCCATTTTCATTCATGATTTTATCTATTTGGGTCATCTCCCTTTTCTTTTTGAGAAGCCTGGCTAGAGGTTTATCAATTTTGTTTATTTTTTCAAAAAACCAGCTCTTGGTTTCATTGATCTGCTCTACAGTGTTTTTAGATTCTATATTGTTTATTTCCGCTCTGATCTTTATTATTTCTCTTCTTCTGCTGGGTTTGGGGTGTTTTTACTGTTCTGCTTCTATTTCCTTTAGGTGTGCTGTTAGATTTTGTATTTGGGATTTTTCTTGTTTCTGGAGATAGGCCTGGATTGCAATGTATTTTCCTCTCAGGACTGCCTTCGCTGCATCCCAAAGCATTTGGATTGTTCTATTTTCATTTTCATTTGTTTCCATATATTCTTTAATTTCTTCTCTAATTGCTTGGTTGATCCATTCATTCTTTAGTAGGATGTTCTTTAACCTCCATGCTCTTTGGTTTTCCAGACTTTTTCCTATGGTTGATTTCAAGTTTCATAGCATTGTGGTCTGAAAGTATGTGTGGTATGATCTCAGTTCTTGTATACTTATGAAGGGCTGTTTTGTGACCCAGTATGTGATCTATCTTGGAGAATGTTTCATGTGCACTTGAGAAGAAAGTATATTCTGTTGCTTTGGGATGCAGAGTTCTAAATGTATCTGTCAAGTCCATCTGGTCCAATGTATCATTCAGGGCCCTTGTTTGTTTATTGATCCTGTGTCTAGATGATCAATCCATTGTTGTAATTGGAGTTTTAAAGTCCCCTGCAATTACCACATTCTTATCAATAAGTTTGCTTATGTTTGTGATTAATTGTTTTATATATTTGGGGGCTCCCGTATTCGGTGCATAGACATTTATAATTGTTAGCTCTTCCTGATGGATAGACCCTGTAATTATTATATAATGCCCTTCTTCATCTCTTGTTACAGCCTTTAAAGTCTAGTTTGTCTGATATAAGTATGGCTACTCCAGCTTTCTTTTGACTTCCAGTAGCATGATAAATAGTTCTCCATCCCCTCAGTTTCAATCTGAAGGTGTCCTCAGGTCTAAAATGAGTCTCTTGTAGACAGCAAATAGATGGGTCTTGTTTTTTTTTTTTTAATCCATTCTGATACCCTATGTCTTTTGGTTGGAACATTTAGTCCATTTAGATTCAGCATTATCATAGAAAGATATGGGTTTAGAGTCATTGTGATGTCTGTAGGTTTCATGCTTATAGTGATGTCTCTGGTACTTCGTGGTCCTTGGAACATTTCAGTCACAGAATCCCCCTTAGGATCTCTTGTAGGTCTGGTTTAGTGGTGATGAATTCCTTCAGTTTTTGTTTGTTTGGGAAGACCTTTATCTCTCCTTCTATTCTGAATGACAGACTTGCTGGATAAAGGATTTTTGGCTGCATATTTTTTCTGTTCATCACATTGAAGATTTCCTGCCATTCCTTTCTGGCCTGCCAAGTTTCAGTAGATAGATCCATCACTAGTCTTATCGGTCTCCCTTTGTATGTTAGAGTGTGTTTATCCCTAGCTGCTTTCAGAATTTTCTCTTTATCCTTGTATTTTGCCAGTTTCACTATGATATATCATGCAGAAGATTGATTCAAGTTACGTCTGAAGGGAGTTCTCTGTGCCTCTTGGATTTCAATGCCTGTTTCCTTCCCCAGATCAGGGAAGTTCTCAACTATGATTTGTTCAAGTACACCTTCAGCCCCTTTCTCTCTCTCTTCCTCTTCTGCAATCCCTATTATATGGATATTGTTATGCTTGATTGCATCGCTTAGTTCTCAAATTCTCCCCTCATACTCCTGGATTTTTTTTTATCTCTCTTTTTCTCAGCTTCCTCTTTTTCCATAATTTTATCTTCTAATTCACCTATTCTCTCCTCTGCCTCTTCAATCCAAGCTGCGGTTGCCTCCATTGTATTTGGCAACTCATTTAGAGCATTTTTTAGCTCCTCATGACTGTTTCTTAGTCCCTTGATCTCTGTAGTAATAGATTCTCTGCTGTCCTCTATACTTTTTTCAAGTCCAGCAATTAATTTTGTGACTATTAGAATAATTTAGAAATTATTCTAAATTTGGTGACAGGAACTGGTTCTCTTTTGAATTTTGGCTGGGGGATGGGAGAGGGAGATGGCGCTGGCCAGCACCTGTGTTCCTCCACCGAGCTGAGCTATGTCTTCTGGGGCTCAACAACTCTCCCTCCCTGTGTCCTCTCGCCCTCCCCATTCTCCGAGAGCAGAGCTGTTGACTTTTAACATTCCAGATGTTACGTCCTGCTGGCTGTCAGAACTCACGGAGTCCGGCCCCTCCACTATTGCAAGCCAGACTTCAGGGGTTCTGCCTTTCCTGGCAGGCTGCCCCTCCACTGCCCCGGCTCCCTCCTGCCAATCCGTGTAGTGCGCACTGCTTCTCCGCCCTTCCTAACTTCTTCTGTGGGCCTCTTGTGTACACTGGGCTCCAGGGAGTCCATTCTGTTAGTCTTCTGGCGGTTTTCTGGGTTATTTAGGCAGATATGGGTGGAATCTAAGTGATCAGCAGGACACGGTGAGCCCAGCATCCTCCTATGCTGCCATCTTCTCCTTATTGATTGATTTTTAAAAATCAATCATGGAGGGATGCCTGGCTGGCTCAGTCAGTGGAGCATATGACTCTGAACCTCGGGGTTGTGAGTTCAAGCTCTGTGTTGAGGGTAGAATTTACTCAATAAAAATTAAAAAATTTTAAAAATATATTCCTGTAATAAATCCAGTTGGTCATGATATATTACCCTTTAAAATAAATTATTAGATCGCTAATATTTTTAAATTTTTTTTCAACGTTTTTTATTTATTTTTTGGACAGAGAGAGACAGAGCATGAACGGGGGAGGGGCAGAGAGAGAGGGAGACACAGAATCGGAAACAGGCTCCAGGCTCCGAGCCATCAGCCCAGAGCCTGACGCGGGGCTCGAACTCCCGGACCGCGAGATCGTGACCTGGCTGAAATCGGACGCTTAACCGACTGCGCCACCCAGGCGCCCCAAGATCGCTAATATTTTAAATAAATTGTTAAAATATAATATTTTGTTGTATATTTTTGCATCTGTTTCATGAGGATATTGATCTATGATTGTCTTGTAATGTCATTGTCAGATATTGTTAATCTGCTTTATAAATTACTGAGGTATGTTAGCCAGGTTAATGCTGCCTCATAGAATAAATGGATGTGTTCCTTTCTCTATTCTAGTTAGTATATTGTTATTATTTTTTCTTTAACTGTTGGTAGAATTCACAAATGAAACCATATGGGCCAGAAAATGTGGGCAGGGGTAGATTTTCAATTACTTGAAGTTTTAAATTGATTTGGAGCTATTCTGATTTTCTATTTCTTCTTAAATCACTTTTGGCAATTTGTGTTTTCCTAAGATATGTCCATTTCATCAAAGTTGCCAAATTTGTTGTCCAAAAGTTATTTGTAATTTTTAATGGCGTCCCTTTTGCATTCTTGGTATTGATAATTCATTACTTTTCTCAATTTTCTTTATTAGTTTACTTGGAAATTTATCATTATGTTAATCTTTTCAAAGTATCAGTATTAATTTCATTGATTTTTACTTATTCTTGGTTTTACATTTCATTTATTTCTTCTCAATATTATTTCTTTCCTTCTATATCATTTAAGTTTAATTACTCTTATTTAAAAAATGTAAACAAATAAATATAAAAATTTTTAAGATGAATACTTAGATGGTTAGTTTTAGGCCATTTTTCTTTAATATAGTTGTTTAGAGTTTTACATTTTCCTCTACACACTGCTTTAGCTGTATCATACTACACATTTTGTGGGATTTGGTAACAGCTTTTTTGAGTTATGATTCACATGCCATACAGTTCATCCATTGGAAGTGTACAATTCAGATGAGTTTAGTATATTCACAGAGTTATGCAGCCTTTATCACAGTTTTAGAAAATTTTTATCACCTCAAAAATTAGGCTCTGAGCCCCCATTTAGGTCCTTGCTTTATTTTGAGTTAATTTTTTGTACATAGTGTGAAGTGAGGGTCCAACTTCATTCTTTTGCATCGGGCTATCTAGTTGTCTAATCAACATTTGCTCTTGGCACCCTTATTGAAAACCAGTAGATTTTAGGCACATGATTTTATTTCTGTGTTCTTAATTCTATTCCATTGATGTATATGTCTATCCTTATGGCAGTACCCCAGTCTTAATTACCATTGCCTTGTAGTAAGTTTTGAAATGGGAAAGTGTGAGTCTTCCTTGGTTGTTGTTGTTGTTGTTGTTGTTGTTGTTGTTGTTGTTGTCTTCAAGATTGTTTTGGCTATTTTAGGTCTTTTGAGTTTTCATATGAATTTTAGGATCAACTTTGCAATTTCTATAAAGAAGCCACCTGAGGTTCTGATAGGAATTATTTTGAATCTGTAGATAATTTGGGAACTACAGCCATCCTAACATTATTAAGTCTTCTGATCAGTGAACACTGGCTCTAGTTTTATTTATTAAATCTTTAATTTCTTTCAATGATATTTTGTTTTCAGAGTATAAGTTATGCCTTGTTTTGTGAAATTTATTCCTAAGTATTTTATTTTTTTGGATGCTATTGTAACAGGGTTGTTATTTTCATTTTGGTATTATTCAATGTGAATGCATAAAAACACAATTGATTTTTATACATTCATCTTGTATCCTACAACCTAGCTGAACTTATTCATTCTCATCATTTTTAGTGGATTCTTTGCAATTTTCTATATTCAAGACTGTGTAATTTGCAAACAGATAGTTTTTACTTTGTTTCCAATCTGAATGTTTTTATTTCTTTTTGGTCAGTTGCCCTACCTAGAACTTCTGGAGCAATGCGAATAGAAGTGGTAAGAGGAGAGGGACATCCTTGTCTTTTTCCTGATCTTAGGGGGAAAACATTTAGTGTTTCACCATTATTATGCTAGTTGAGGGATTTTTCCTCAAATGCCTTTTCTGTGTCTTTGGTCATGTGGTGTCTTTTTTATTTTATAAATACAGTATATTACATTAATTGGCTTTCAGATGTTAAACCAACTTTGTATTCCTGAGTAAATCCCACCTTAGTCATGGTGTATAATTAACTTTTATGTTGCTGGATTTTGTTTTCTAGTATTTTGTTGAGGATTTTGTGTCTGTAGTCCTAAGAGATAATGGTCTATAGTTTTCTTTCCTTGTGATTAATGTCTTATCTTTTTTTGGGGGTAACAGAATAATACTGGCCTGATAAAATGAGTTGGGAAGTGTTTACACTTAAATGCAAATCTAACAAAATGTGTACAAGTTATATATAAGGAAAAGTTATAAATCTTTGATGAAAGAAATCAAAGATCCACATAAATGGAGAAAGAGTCCATGTTCATAGGTAGAAAGGCTTGTTATTGTTAAGATGTTAGTTTTCCCCAAATTGATGTATAGATTCATTCCATCTCAGCCAGAATTCCAGCATGTAGTTTTGTGGATGTTAACAAACTGATTATAAAGTTTATATGGAAAGGCAAAAGATACAAGATAGCAAATTCAATACTAAAGGAGAACACAACCTGACTTAAAGATTTGCTATAGTGCTGCAGTGTTTAAGATGGCACAGGATTGGTAAAAGAATAGACAAATCAATCAATGGAACAGAGACAAATAGATCAATGGAATAGCAGATGGAGGTAGCAGACAACAAAAATTGCTATGAGAAAAATCAGATGTCAAATTTGACAGGCAAAATTTCAAAATATCCACTATAAATATGTTTAAAGAATTAAATGAAAAATGTTTAAATAAGTGAAGGAGGATATGATGATAATGTCTCATTAAACAAAGAATATCAATAAACTTATAGAAATTATCTTTAAGAAAGAACAAAATGTACTCTTTAATTTCCTCCTTAACTTCTTGTTTAATCCATTCATTGTTTAGTTGGATGCTTTTTAGTCTCCAACTATTTGCTATCTTCCACATTTTTTCTTGTGGTTGATTTCAAGTTTCATAGCATTGTGGACTGAAAATATGCACAGTATGATCTCGATCTTTTTGTACTTGTTGAGGGCTGATTTGTGTCCGAGAATGTGATCTATTCTGAGGAATGTTCCATGTGCACTGGAGAAGAATTTGTATTCCACTGTTTTAGGATGAAATGTTCTGAATATATCTTTTAAGTCCATCCGGTCCAGTGTGTTATTCAAAGCCATTGTTTCCTTGTTGATTTTCTGTTTAGATGGTCTGTCCGTTGCTCTAAGTGGGGTGTTGAAGTCCCCTACTATTATGCTATTATATGAATTTCTTTGTGTTTGTGATTGATTGGTTTATATACTTGGGTGCTTTCATATTTGGAGCATAAATGTTCACAATTGTTAGGTCTTCTTGGTGGATAGATCCCTTAATTATTATATAATGACCTTCTTCATCTCTTACTACAATCTTTACTTTGAAGTTTAGATGGTCTGATATAAGTATGGCTACTCTGGCTTTCTTTTGTTGACCATTAGCATGATAGATGGTTCTCTATCCCCTTACTTTCAATCTGAAGATGTCTTTAGGTCTAAAGTGGGTGTCTTGTTAACACCATATAGATGGATCTTGTTTTCTTATCCATTCTCTTACTCTATGTCTTTTGATTGGAGCATTTAGTCCATTGATGTTTACATTGAGATACGAGTTTATTGAAAGATACGAGTTTATTGCCATTATGTTTCTTATAGAGTTGGGGTTTCTGGTGGTGTTCTCTGGTACTTTTTAGTCTTTGTTGCTTTTGGTCTCTCTCTCTCTCTCTCTCTCTCTCTCTCTCTCTCTCTCTCTCTTTGTTTCTCTTTTTTTTCCCCGTCTTTTCTCCCCTGAGAGAGTTCCCCTTAAATTTTCTTGCAGGGCTGATTTAGTGGCCATGAATTCCTTTAATTTTTGTTTGGGAAATTTTTTATCTCTCCTATTTTGAATGACAGTCTTGCTGGATAAAGAATTCTTGGCTGCATATTTTTCTGATTCAGCACATTGAATATATCCTGCCACTCCTTTGTGGCCTGCCAGATTTCTGTGGATAGGTCTGCTGCAAACCTGATCTGTCTTTCCTTGTAGGTTAAGGACTTTTTTCCCTTGCTGCTTTCATGATTCTTTCCTTGCCTGAGTATTTTGTGAATTTGAATATGATATGCCTTGTTGATGGTTGTTTTTGGGTTTAATCTAATGGGAGTCCTCTGTGCCTCCTGGATTTTGATGTCTGTGACTTTCCCCAGGTTAGGAAAGTTTTCTGCAGTGATTTGCTTACATAACCCTTCTACCCCTTTTTCTCTCTCTTCATCTTCTGGGACCCCTATGATTCTGATGTTGTTCCTTTTTAATGAGTCACTGATTTCTCTAATTCTTAAACCATGCTCTTTTGCCTTAGTCTCACTGTTTTGTTTGCTTCATTATTCTCCATAAGTTGTCCTCTGTATCGCTGATTATACTGCTCTGCCTCATCCATCCTTGCCACCATGGCCACTCCTCGAGATTCCTGCTCAGTTATGGTATTTTTAAATTTCATCCTGACTAGCTTTTATCTCCACAGAAAAGGATTCTAATGTTTTAAACCCCAGCTAATATTCTTATTATCGTGATTCTAAATTCTGATTCAGACATCTTGCTTATATCTGTTTATTAAGTTCCTGGCTGTCATCTCTTCCTGTTCTTTCTTTTGGGGTGATTTCCTTCGTTTTGTCATTTTGAAGGAAGAAAAGGAAATAATAATGTAATAAAAAATTTAAAAACCACAAAAAAAAATCAAATAAAGGATGCTAGATCCTAGGTGTGTTCTGGTCTATCTGGTTGTTGAAAGGAGCTTGATAGATTAGAGGAAAGGGGGAAAGATGAGAAAAGAAAAAGGAAAATGTTTAAAAATTTGAAAAAATGAATACAGTGAGATAGAATAAAGTGAAATAATGGAAGTAAAAAATAGAGTTTAAAAAATTTACAAAAATGTAAAAAAAATAGTAGAAAACTAAAGAAAATATTTTTAATAGAAATGGAAAATAAAAATAAATTTTTTCTCTTTCTGTATTGAAGAATAAGAAAAGAAAAAAAAAATTGAATAGATGGACCAGCAAACAAACTGTGGTATGATTGAAATTAAATCGGTTTCCCCTAGAAGTTGAACTATGAAGTACTTTATAGTCTGTAAACTAAACAGGCAGAGAGACTTGTGTTGTTCCTGAAGAGTGAGGTTGGCCCAGTTGGGCAGGGCTTAGTGTAATGGCTCTGTTCTCGACTAGATGGTGCTGCTTAGCTTACTGGGGTGGATTGTTGTGGCGCCTGTAGGTGTGTATGTGCATGCGTGGGAGGGGTGAAAATGGTGTCACTCAGCTACCCAGTCTCTAGTATCAGAAGTCTTTGCTCTCCCCACCAGCAGTTGCGCACCCCTCCTTTGTCTCCAGCTTTCATCCACTCCCTGCTTTTACACTGTCCCTGACCAAGTCATCAGGTTGCCAGGCAGCACCTCCCTCCTGAGTTTTATCTCAGATGCAGCTGTGTTTCCCAACCCCTCACTTCTGAGGGTCTCCAGCTTTGACCTGCTCAGACCTTCTGAGGGAGGATCTCATTGAGCAATGGCCGGGTGCCAGCGTGTCCCCAGGAATGTTCGGAAGACCACGCTGCTGCCAGTGCCCAGAGACTGTGGCTCAGTGCCAGCCAGGAAAAGGTCATGCGATTGTGTAGCAGCAGCGTTTCAGGGATTATGGAAAATCACAACACACATCTGGTGCTAGGCCTCCGCTTAAATGTCCTTGTTCCAGCACCAGAAAATGTGGTTGTTCTCTGGCTTCCACTGGGACCTTTGCCTGTGGGGAGGCCATACAGCCTCTACCAAATGTCCTCCCAGCAGGGGACCACCTCTCCCTGTCTGGCCTGAGGACCCCGAGGACCTTGGTCTCTGCTCCTGGGGATTCACCCTTCCCACCAGAGCACTGCCAGGTACTGAGCTGAGGAGTTTCAGACTATGTGCTTCCTCTGTTTATAGAGTATTAATGGAATTTAAACCCTCTCCTTTCTCCTTTCTCCCTTTTTTGTTCAGTCCCTTGTGTACTCTTTCTTTTCTCTCCAGCTGCTTTCAGGCGGGGGGATTCTTTCTGTACTCTCCCCCCGCCCCATCTCTGTCTTCTCTCTGCAAGCAAAAACAGCTCTCTGCCCTCCACAGTTTTCTCCCCCAGTTCATCTCTCCACCCTGCATACATGCTGAGTTCTCTGGTTCAGGTTGTGCAGGTTGTTGTGTTAATCCTCAAATCAGTTTTCTAGGTGTACAGGATGGTTTAGTGTTTATCTGGCTATATTTCAGGAATGAGAGACACAAAAAATTCTTCTCTGCTGTTCTGCCATCTTGGCCTCTTCTCCTTTGGTATTAACTCTTCTTTAAATGTTTGGTAGAATTCACCTGTGAAGCTATCTGGTCCTGGATTTTGTATGATGGGAGTTTTTTGATTACCAATTCAATATCATTGCTAGTCTGTTCAAATTTTCTATTTCTTCTTGATGCAATTTTGGGTGATTATATGGTTCTAGGAATGCATTCATTTCTTCTAGGTTGTCCAATTTGTTGGCATATAATATTTCATAATATTTTTTCATAATCCTTTCTATGATATTGGTTGTTATTTCTATTCCTTCATTTCTGATTTTATTTACTTGGGTTTTCTCTCTCTGTCTCTATGTCTGTCTCTCTAATGGGTGTGGCTAAAGGTATAGCAGTTTTGTTGATCTTTTCAAAGAACCAGCTCATGATTTCATTGATATATTATATCTCTTTTAGTCTCTATGTTATTTATTTTTGCTTGAATCTTTATTGTTTACTTCCTTCTACTGGTGTTGGGCCTTGTTCTTCTATTTCTAGCTCCTTTATGTGTAAGATTCAATTGTATATTTGAGATTTTTTTTGCTTCTTGAGGTAGACCTATATTGCTGTAATCTTTCCTCTTAGAACATCATTTGCTGCATCTCAAAGATTGGGAGCTGTTATATTTTCATTTTCATGTGTCTGCATGCATTTTTTGATTTCCTCTTTGATTTCTTGGTTGACTTGTTCATTATTTAGTAGCATGATATTTAGTTTCCATGTATTTGTGTTCTTTCCTGATTTTTTCTTCTGATTATTTTATAAAATTTTTAAAGTTTATTTATTTATTTATTTTGGAAGAGAGAGAGAGAGAGAGCAGGGGAGGGGCAGAGAGAAAGGGAGAGAGAGAATCCCAAGCAAGCTCCATGCTGTCATCACAGAGCCCATTGTGGGGCTCACACTTACAAATCATGAGATCATGACCTGAGCTAAAACCAAGAGTCAGATGCTTAACTGACTGAGCCACCCAGACACCCCTACCATTGTGGTTGGAAAAGATGAGATATGATTTCAATATTTTTAATTTATTGAGATTTGTTTTAGGCTTTAGGTGATCTCCTCTGGAGAATATTCCATGTACACTTGAAAAGAATGTATGTTCTTCTGGTTTTGAATAGAATGTTCTGAATATATCTGTTAAGTCCATCTGGTCCAATATATCATTCAAAGCTACTGTTTCCTCGATGATTTTCTGTCCGATCTATCCGTTAATGTAAGTGGGATATTAAAGTCTCCTCCTGTTGTTGTAATACTCTCAATTTCTTCCTTTTGTGTCTGTTAATAGTCGCCTTGTGTATGGACTGAACTCTCATATTGGATGCATAAATATTTACAATTGTTGTATCTTCTTGTTGGATTAATCTCTTTATGAATATGGTGTATCTTTCCTTGTCTCCTTTTATGGTCTTTGAAAAAGTCTATTTTGTTTGTTTTAAGTATTACTATGCCAACTTTCTTTTCACTTCCATTTGCATGGTAAATGTTTTCCCACACCTTGCTTTCAGTCTGCATGTGCCTTTACATCTGAAGTAGGTCTCTTTTTGGCAGCATATAGGTGGATCTTGCTTTTTTAATCCATTCAATTACCTTATGTCTTTTTTTTTTTTTTTTGAGAGAGAGAGAGACAGCATGAGCAGGGCAGGGGCAGAAAGAGAGAGGGAGAGAGAAAGAGACAGAATCTGAAGCAGGCTCTGAGCTGTCAGCACAGAGCCTGACATGGGTCTTGAACTTGTGAACTGCAAGATCATGACCTGAGCTGAAGTTGGACACTTAACCAACTGAGCCACCCAGGTGCCCCTACCTTGTGTCTTTGAGAGAAGCATTTAGTTCATTTATAATCAAAGTAATTATTGATAAGTATGTACTTATTGCCATATTGTTACTTGTTATACAGAGGTTTGCTTTGTTTTTGTCTTTGCAGTTTTTCTCTGTTCTTTTCTCCTCCTCCTCCTCCTCCTCCTGGTTCTTTCTTCTTTTGCTCTCTTCCCTTGTGGTTTGATGGCTTTCTTTATTGATATGCTTGGATTCCTTTGTCTTTATTTTTTATGTATCTATTATAGGTTTTTGATTTGTCATTACTATTAGGTTCCTATATAATAGCTTGTGCATAATGCTTTGGATTACAAGCATGTTTCTAGAACAAATTATGCTCACAAACCAAGGTTTTACTATAATATAATGTTATTATGCTTGATGATGTTGCTAACTTTGCTTGACTTATTCTCATTTTTTATTATTCTTTTTTATTTTTTGCTGTTCAGCTTGGTTGCTTTCCATTATTTTGCCTTCAAGGTCACTGATCTATTCTTCTGCCTCCTCTAATCTTCTATTGATTCACTTCTATTGTATTTTTAATTTCAGTTATTGAGTTCTTCATCTCTGATTGGTTCTTTATTATATTTTATATCTCTAATTTGAAAATATCACTAAGACCTTCACTCTTTTCTCAAGTCCAGTTACTAACTTTATGAACATTACTTTGAATTTTTCATTTAGTTATTTTGCTGTGATTGTGTGCTGTTCTTTCATTTGCAACATATTCCCCTATCTCTTCATTTTGCCCCTCTGTTTTCTTCTTTGTATTTGGAAAGTCAGTTACATCTTCTGCTCTTGAAAGTAGTGGCCTTATAAAGAAGAGGTCCTGTGGTGCCCTGTAACACAGTGTTCCCTGTTCAGTAGAACCAGGTGTTTCAGGGGTATCTCCTTTATGGGTTGCATGTGCTCTACTGTTGTGGCTGAACTACATTTGCCTTCGGTATATTTAACTGCAATAGCCCATTTTGCCTCTTGTGGGCAGGGTTTGGTCTCTGTGCTGATAAGGAGCCAATCTGAGGCCTCTTTGGGCTAGTATTTGGGCAGTGTCACCTTTATCAGTTAAGCCAGATGCCTGTCCTCAGCACATTTATTGAGGCTTTGGTCACACCAACCTGCAGAGTGTTCTCCCTGTGTTGTCTCCTTAAGAGCCTTTTGTTGGTGGGCGCAGCCTACAGTTAAACTGTATGTCTGCCCCCAGGTCTATCTGCAGGGGCTGCAGTGGAAATGGTATGTGTGGTTATTTTCCCTTCATCTCAAGGCAGGAGTCCCTTTGGTGTGGTACCAATCCCTGCATGGGCTGATTGTATGATATAAGGCAGGAGCCATTTTGGAAAGGACTCCTGCTGATCAAGGTGATTGGATGGGGGGATCCATAAGAAAACTCTGGGGTGGGGTTGGGGGGAGAAATGGTATCCACAGCTGTCTTGTTCTTGGAGAAGTCTAAAGATCCCTTCCCCTCCAGTGCATAATATAAACCACCTTCATGTACACCCTAGCTGCTTTTCAAACTATTCCTTCTATGTTGTATCTCTGCAGGATTTTTTGTTATGCTCTTTTTAAAGGCAGGGACTCTGTCTCCTATTGCCCTCTGGATTTTCTGGAACTTAGCCCACTGATTTTTAAATACCCACAGTTAAGCCCAACTGATTGTGAAAACTTGCAAAGTTAAGTCCCACTGGTTTTCAGAGCCAAATATTATGGGGATTTGTCTTCCCAGTGCAAGTCTTCCATGTCTTTGGTGCTTCTCTTCTTTCTCTGTGCTTGTGGTGCCCTCCTGTTTGTGGTTAGTCTTGCAGGGAGTCTAGTTCCTGACTCTCCATCCCTCCTACCCTTTTTGATGTAGCCTCCTCTCTATGATTAACTGTGTAAAGCCTGTTCTGCTTGTCTTCACATCGTTTCCTGGGTTAGCTGCTATTCCTGGATTAGCTGTTATCTAGGTGTGTCTGTGGGATGAGTGAGCTTAGGATCCTACTACCCCACCATCTTTAGTCTTACTTTTTATTTTCTCCCTCCAATGAGTTGCTAGAACTTCTCTCCTGGACTTCTGGACTCCCTCAAAGATTCTTTTTTCTATGGATAATTGTCTAATTCATTGTTCTCCCAGGGCTCCCAGACCTTGGCCAAGAGAGGCTGGAGCCATTCTCGGGCACTTCATTATCCACAGGTGGGTCAAATTTCTGTAAGCCTATTACCCAGCCTTTGATTGAGTGAGACAACTCCTGCATCCCTTGGAGTGTGGTGCTGGTGATAGCTGTAGCCCAGTCTTCAGAGGTATGGAATTATTTCTGGGTCTGTAGTTAAGGCCACAGCTATCGAGTCAGCCACCTAGGTATGGGCTTGTCTTCTCAAAATGACTCTCGTTGTGGGGCGCCTGGGTGGCGCAGTCGGTTAAGCGTCCGACTTCAGCCAGGTCACGATCTCGCGGTCCGTGAGTTCCAGCCCTGCGTCAGGCTCTGGGCTGATGGCTCAGAGCCTGGAGCCTGCTTCCGATTCTGTGACTCCCTCTCTCTCTGCCCCTCGCCCGTTCATGCTCTGTCTCTCTCTGTTCCAAAAATAAATAAATGTTGAAAAAAAAATTAAAAAAAAAAATGACTCTCGTTGTTTGTAGACCACTGGGGTTTCACAGTCTCCTACCTGGGTTGCAAAGCTCCCACATAGGCACTTGTGACTGTGAACAGATATGAAGTTGTTGTGATTGAGTTGGGGAAACATGTGAGGAATATCTTGTTTAGCCATCTTGCTACATCACTTCTGCATCAATTGATTTTTGTATGTTGTAACAGCCTTTCATATTTGGAATAAATTTCACTTGGCTGTGGTGTACAATTCTTTTTACACCTTACTGGATTCAATGTGGTAATGTTGTGTCAAATATTTTTGCATATATGTTTATGAGAGATATTAGTGTGTAATTTTCCTTTCTTGAAAAATCTCCTTCTGATTTTGGTACCAGATGCTGGCCTTGTAGAATGATTTGGGAACTTTTCCATCTCCTTTGATCTTCTGGAAATGATTGTATAGAATTGGAGTAATTTCTTCCTTAAGTATTTGGTAGAATTAATCAGCAAAACCATGTAGGTTTGGTGATTTCTGTTTTGGAAGTTTATAAATTGTTGATTCAATTTCTTATAAGTTATAGACCTTTGAGATTATATCTCCTTGTATGAATTTTGGCAGATTTTATATTTCAAGGAATTGTTCTGTTTCATCTAAGTTATCAATTTTGTATGCTAAGAATTGTTCATAATTTTCTTTGTCCATTTGGACTGCTATAACAAAAATAGCACAGACCTGGTGGATGGCTTAAACAATTCATTTCACAATTTTGAAGACGGGAAAGTCCAAGATCAGGACTCTTGCAGTTTCAGTGTCTGGTAAGGACCTACTTCTAGCTCTTCTCACTGTGGCCTTATATGCTGGAAGAGGGGAGGGAGTTCCTTGATGTCTTTTTTTTTTCTTTAAATAATGGCACTAGTCCCATTCTAGAGGGCTGCACCCTCAGTTGTAACCACCTTCCAAAGGAACCACATCCAAATATGGACTGGGGATTAGGTTGCAACATTCAAAGTTTTAGAGGATATAAACATTAACAATAATATTGTTATTATCTTTTTATGTTCATATGATCAGTAGTTGTAGTCTCTCTTTCATTTTGATGTTAGTTATCTGTGTCTTCTCTTTTTTTGTTGGTTAGCCTGCCTAAAAGTTAATTAATTTTATTGATCTTTTCAAGGAACGAGCTTTGGGTTTCTTTGATACGTTCAGTTTAACTTCTTGTTTTAAATTTCATAGACTTCTGCTCTGGTTTTTATTAATTTTTTCTTTTGCTTACTTTGCATTTAATTTACTCTTTTGCTAGTTTACTTGGGGTAGAAGCTTATATTCTTAATTTTAGATCTTTTTTCTCTTCTAACATATGCATTCAGTGCTATAAATTTCATGTAAGCACTGCTTTCACAGCATGCCACAAATTTTAACAAGTTATATTTTTATTTTATGTTATTAAAATATTTAAAAATTTCTCTTAAGATTCTTCTTTGACTCATGTGTTATTTAGAAGTGTGTTATTTAATTTCCACATATTTTGGGATTTTCCAGCTATCCTTTTGTTAATAATTCCTGATTCAATTTTGTTGTGATCAAAGAACATATTTGGTATGATTTTTATTTTTAAAAGTTTGTTAAAGTGTGTTTTATAGCCTATACGTGGTTTGCCTTAGTGAACGTTTGAGATTAAGAATGTGTATTATGCAGTTACTGAATTAAGTACTCTAGAAATGTCAGTTAAATCTAGGTGATTGGTGGTGTTTGGTTCAACTATATATTTAATGAGTTTCTGCCTACTAGATATGTCAGTTCCATATAGAAGGGTATTGCAGTCTCCAACTATAGGGGAGGATTTGTGTCTCTCTCCTTGTCATTCTATTATTTCTTGCCTTACATATGTTGACATATTCTCTTGTTAGGTGCATATACATTACAAATGGTTATGTTTTTTTCTTCATTGCCAACTTTATTTTTTATTAACTTTTTAAAAAATTTAATTTCAGTACAGTTAACATACAGTTTTATGTTAGTTTCAGATGTATAATATAGTGATTCAACAATTGTATGCATTACTCAGTGCTCATCAAGATAAATGTACTTTTAATCCCTTCAACTGTTTTACCTATCCTCCCTCCTATCTCCCCTCTGGTAACCCTCGGTTTGTTTTCTATACTTAAGAGTCTGTTTTTTGGTTTGTCTCTTTTGTTGTTGTTCATTTGTTTTGTTTCATAAAGTCCACTTATGAGTGAAATCATATGGTATTTGTCTTTCTCTGACTGCCTTATTTTACTTAGCATTATACTTTCTATCTCCATCATGTTGTTGCAAATGACAAGATTTCATTCTTTTTTATGGCTGAGTAAGATTCCATTATATATGGAGAGAACTAGAAATAGAAGCAGAAAGAAAAGAAAGGAGACAGAGAAAGAAAGAAAGGAAAGAAAGAAAGAAAAAAGAAAGAAAGAAATCATCTTCTTTATCCATTTATCCTTTAATGAACACTTGGGTTGCTTCCATAATTTGGCTATTGTCAATAATAGTTCAGTAACATAGGGGTGCATGTATCTCTTTGAATTGGTGGTTTTGTATTCTTTGGGTAAATACCCAGTGGTGGAGTTACTGATCATATAGTAGTTCTATTTTAATTTTAATTTTAATTTTAATTTTAATTTTAATTTTGAAGAAACTCCATACTATTTTCCATAGTGTCTGCACCAGTTTGCATTATCACCAACAGTACACAAGGTTCTTCCTCCAAATCCTCACTAGTATTTATTGTTTCTTGTGTTTTTGATTTCAGCTATTCCAACAGGTGTGAGGTGATAGTTTATGGTGATTTTGATTTGCATTTGCCTGATGATTACTGATGTTGAGCATCTTTTCATGTGTCTGTTGGTCATCTGTATGTCTTCTTTGGAGAAATTTCTATTCAGGTCCTCTGCCTATTTTAATTGGATTATTTGTTTTTTGTTGTTGAGTTGTATAAGTTCTTTATATATTTTGGATACTAACCCTTTATGGGATATGTCATTTCCAAATACCTTTTCCCATTCAGTAGGTAGTCATTTAGTTTGTTGATTATTTTGTTTGCTTTGCAGAAGCTTTTTATTTTTATGTAGTCCTAGTAGCTTAATTTTGCTTTTTGTTTAGTTTTCCCAAAACCATTTGTTGAAGAGATTGTCTTTTTCCCATTGTATATTCTTGCCTCATTTGTCAAAGATTAATTAACTACATAATTATTGGTTTATTTCTGGGTTCTCTATTCTGTTCCATTGATGTATGTGTCTATTTTGGTACTGGTACCATACTGTTTTGCTTACTATAGCTTTATAGTATATCTTGAAATATGGGGTTGTGATACTTCCAATTTTGTTCTTTTTCATAATTGCTTTGGCTATTCTTTTATGGTTCCCATAACATTTTACGATTGTTTGTTCTAGTTCTGTGGAAAATTATGTTGATATTTTGGTAGGATTGCTTTGGGTAGTATGGATATTTTAAAATATTGGTTCTTCCAGGAGAACCTGAGTGGCTCAGTCAGTTAGGCATCTGACTTTGGCTCAGGTCAAGATCTCGTGGTCTTTGAGTTCAAGTCCCACATCAGGCTCTGTGCAGACAGCTCAGAGCCTGGAGCCTGCTTCGGATTCTGTGTGTGTGTGTGTGTGTGTGTGTGTGTGTGTGTGTGTGTGTATGTGTGTGTGTCTTTTTCTCTCTGCCCCTCCCCCTCTCCCTCTCTCTATCACAAAATTAAATAAACATTAAATATATATATTGGTTCTTCCAATCCGGGATAATGGAATATGTTTCTATTGGCTTATGTCCTCTTAAATTTCTCTCATCAGTGTTTTATAGTTTTCAGAGTACAAGTATTTCACCTTCGGGGTTAATTTTATTCCTAGGCATTTTATCATTTTTGGTGTAGTTGTAAATGGCATTCTTTTCTTTTTTTAAAGTTTATTTATTTAGAGAAAGAGAGCATGAATGGAGGAGGGACAGAGAGAGAGGGAGAGAGATAGAATCCCAAGCAGGCTCCACACTGTCAGCACAGAGCCTGACATGGGGCTTGAACTCATAAACCACAAGATCATGACCTGAACCGAAATGAAGAGTCAGATGCTTAACAACTGAGTCACCCATGCACCTGTAGAATTATTTTCTTAATTTCTCTTTCTGCTACTTGATTATTACTGTATAGAAAGTATATATATATAGTGTCATGTCATCTGAAAATAGTGAAAGTTTTACTTCTTCCTTACCAATTTGAATGCCTTTTATTCCTTTTTCTTGTCTCATTGCTGTGGCTAGGTCATCTAGTATTATGTTGAGTAAAAGTGGTAAGAGTGAACATCCTTGTCTTGTTCCTGATCTTAGGTGAAAAGCTCTCAGTTTTCACCATTGTGTATGATGTTAGCTGTGGGTTTTTCACATATGGCCTTTAGTATGTTATATGTTCCTTCTGAACCTACTTTGTTGAGGGTTTTTATCATGATTAAATGTTGTATTTTGCCATTTGCTTTTTCTGCATCTATAAAGGTGATCCATATGTTTTTTTTTCTTTCTCTTGTAGAAGTGATATATCACATTGATTAATTTGCAAATATTGAACTACCCTTGCATCCCAGGAATAAATACTACTTGATCATGGTGAATGATTTTTTTCTATTGTATTGTTGGATTCAGTTTGGTAACACCTTGTTGCAGATTTTTGAATCCATGGTTATCAGATACATTGGCCTGAAGTATTCTTTTTGTAGTGTCTTTATCTGGTTTTGGTATCAGGGTCATGCTAGCCTCATAGAATGAATTTGGATGCTTTCGTTTTTCTATTTTTTAAAATAGAAGAATAGGTATTAACTCTTCCTTAAATGTTTGGTAGAATTCACCTGGGAAGCCATCTGGTCCTAGACTTTTGTTACTTGGGAGTTTTTTGATTACTGAATCAATTTCATTGCTGGTAATTGGACTCTTCAAATTTTCTATTTCTTCCTGATTCAGTTTGGTAGTTTTTATGTTTCTGGGAATGATCCATTTCTTCTAGTTTGTTGAATTTGTTGGCTTATAATTTTTCATAATATTATGTCATAATGCTTTGTATTTCTGTGGTGTCAGTTGTTATTTCTCTTTCATTTCTGATTTTATTCAGTCCTCTTTTTCTTGGTGAGTTTGGCTTTCAGTTAGTTGGTTTTAGTGATCTTTCAAAGAACCAGTTCCAGGTTTCATTGCTCTATTGTTTTTTTAGTTTCTATTTCATGTATTTCTTGACCAGTATTTATTTCCTTCCTTCTGGTTTAGGGAATTTTGTTTTTTCTTCTTTTTCTAGCTCCTTTATGTGTAAGGTTAGTTTGTTTATTTGATATTTTTCTTGCTTCTTCAGGTAGGCCTGTATTGCTGTAAACTTCCCTTTTAAAACAACCTTTCTACATCCCAAAGATTTTGGACCTTTTTTTTTTTCATTTTCCTTTTTCTCTATGTATTTTTTTATTTCCTCTTTAATTCCTTGGTTGACCCATTCATTGTTTGGTAGCATGTTATTTAAACTCCATGTATTCGTGTTTTTTCCAGATTTTTTCCTTATGGTTGATATTTAATTTCATAGTGTTGTGGTCAGAAAACATGCATGGTATGACTTCAATCTTTTTGAATTTGTTGAGACTTCTTTCATGGTCTCAAATGTCATCTATTCTGGAGAATGTTCCATGTGCATTTGAAGGAATGTGTATTCTGCTGTTTTAGTATGGATTAATCTGAAGATATCTGTGAGGTCTATCTGGGCCGGTGTGTCATTCAAAGTCACTGTTTCCTTTTTGATTTTCTGTTTGGATGACCTATCCATTGGTTTAAGTGGGGTGTTAAAGTCCCCCACTATTACTGTTTTACTATCAATTACTTCCTTTGTGTTTTTTTATATGCTGCCTTATATGTTTGAGTGCTCCATATTGGGTGCAGTAATATTTACAATTGTTATATCTTTTTGTTGGATTGTTCCCTTTGATTATGTAGTGTCCTTCTTTGCCTCTTGTTATAGTCTGTTTTAACATCTATTTTCTCTGATGTAAATATTGCTACCCTAGCTTTCTTTTCACTTCCATTTGCATAATAAATGTTTTTCCATCCCCTCCCTTTCAATTTGCAGGTGTCTTTGGATTTGAAATGAGTCTCTTGTAGGCAGCATATAGATGAGCCTTACTTTTTTTATCCATTCTGTCACCCTTTGCCTTTGATTGGAATGTTTAGCTCATTCATATTCAGAGTAATTATTGATAGGTATGTACTTATTGCCATTTTATTACTTGTTTTACGGTTGTTTATGCCATTTTTCTCTGTTCCTTTCTTCTCTTGCTCTCTTTTCTCACAGTTTGTTCAGTTTCTTCAGTGATATACTTGGATTCCTTTGTCTTTATTTTTTGCATATCTGTTACTCATTTTTGTTTCATGGTTACCAATAGGTTTGTATATACCATCTTCTGTTTATAGCAGTCTACATTAAGTTGATGGTCACTTATGTTTGAACCCACTCTTTTCTCCCCTGCCCTGCAATGTTTTAGATATTTGGTGTCATACTTCAAAATCCTTTTATTTTGTGAATCCCTGACTGATTTGTATAGGTATACTTATTTTCACTCCTTTTGTGCTTCCTACTTTTCTTACTTCTGCTTATGGTCTTTCCTTTACCCTAAAGAGTCCTCTTTAACATTTTTTTGTAAAGCTGGTTTACTGGTCATGAATTCCTTTAACTTATTCTGGGAAACTCGTTATTTATCCTTCTATTCTCCTTCCTGGATAGAGTATTATTGGCTGAAGATTTTTTCCTTTCAGCAATTATATCATGCCACTGCCTGCAGTTTCTGCTGAAGAATCAGATAGCTTTATGGAGTCTTCCTTGTATGTAACTATTTTCTCTTGTTGCTTTAAAAATTCTCTGTTTATCACTACTTCCTGCCATTTTAATGATTATGTGTCTTAGTGTGGAACTCCTTAGGTTGATTTTGTTGCAGGCTCTCTGTGCCTCCTGGATCTGGATTTCTGTTTCCTTCCCCAGATTTGGGAACTTTTTAACTATTATTTCTTCAAATAAAATTTTTGCCCTCTCTTCTCTCTCTCTTCTCTTCTGGGATTCCTATGATGTGAATGTTATTATTCTTGATGGTGTCACTGAGTTCCCTAAGTCTATTTTCATTTTTTATTATTATTTTTCTCTTTCTTGTTCAGCTTAATTGCTTTGCATTTCTCTGTCCTCCAGGTCACTGATCTGTTCTTCTGGTTCCTCTAGTCTATTATTTATTTCATCTAGTACATTTTAAGTTTTATTTATTGAGTTCTTCATCTCTGATTGGTTCTTTTTTAAGTTTTCTGTTTCTTTATTGAGAGTCTTACTGAGGTCCTCCACTTTTTTCTCAAGTCTAGTAAGTATCTTTATGACCATTATTTAAAATTCTTGATCAGGCATATTGCTTATCTCTGTTTTGTGTAGGTGTTTTGCTGTGATTTTTGTCCTATTCTTCCATTTGGAACATTTTCTTGTCTCCTCATTGTGTATGGTTCCGTGTGTTAGTAAAGTCGGTTTTGTCTCCTGCTCTTGAAGAGGTCCTGTAGTGCCCTACAGTGCAGTGTCCACTGTTCACTAGAACCTGGTGCTTCAGGGGTGTCTCTTATGTGTGTTGCATGTACTCTGCTGTTGTGACTGAACCACTTTTACCTTCAGTCCTATTGTCTGCAACGGCTCACTTTACTGTGGACAGGGGTTAGTCCCTATATGTTGTTAGTGGGCCAATTGGGGCCATCTTGGACTTACGTTGAGTCACACTAGGTGTTTGATAGAGATGCAGTAGCACCAAACTGCAGGGTGCTTTCCCTATTTTGTCCCCTGAGAAGCTTTTGTTAGTGGGTAAGGCCTGCCCTCAGACTAGATATCTGTCCCCAGCCTGTTGCTGGGGCCCCAGCTGGACTTGTGTGTTTGGTTATCTTTCTCTCTTTCCCAGGCAGGAGTCACTTGGGAGTAGTGGTGGCCCCTGTCAGGGATGCTTGCCCACTATCAGGCCTGTGGCACTGCTTTGGATCGGCTCTGGCCAAGAGTATATCAAAGTTGGCAGGACCACAGAGAAACAGGGGTCAGGGTGGGTGGTGGTAGCAAGGTTTGCATTGGAGGGGGTGGATTTTCAGAACTGCTCAAGTCAGAAGTATGGTATGGTGTTAGCAGCACTGGTTTCTACAGATGTCTGTGTGCCTAGGCTGGGGGCAGGGGAGGGAAATGGTGCCCACCAGCTCCTTTGTTCCTGGAGAAGTCTCCCAAAGATCTCTATCACATGTCCTGAGATTAGTAAACAATCTCCCATATACCCCAGGTGTTTTTCAAACTGCTGCTTCAGTGCTGTATTTCTGCTGGGCCATTTGTTGTGCTGTGTCTTTGAGGGCAGGGACTCAGTTTCTTTTTGCCCTTCCAGCTCTCCCAGATCCAAGCCTGCCGATTTTTAAAGTTCCAAGGGTTAAGTCCTGCTGATTGTAAGAACTTGAAAAATTTGGCCCTTCTGGTTTTCAGAGCCAAATGTTATGGGCTTCGTCTTTCCTGCATGGGCTCCCCAGTGTGAGAGTCTATTCCTCTCTCCTCTCTGCACTCACGGCATTCCTCCCTCTAACAGAGAGCCCCACAGGTCGTTTAGCTTCCGATCATGTCTCTGCCCTTCCTACACTCTTCCTTGTGGCCTCTTCTCTACATTTAGCTGTGGAGAGTCCATTATGCCAATCTTTGGGTCATTTTCTGGGTTATTTACACTGATGTGTGTGTTACCTAGTTGTATCTATGGAACAAGGTGTGCTTAGGGGCTTCTTACTCCTTTTTTTTCCCCAGAAGTCACAGATTGTTAGGCCTTGATAAATTAAATTTTTATAGTTCTGTAATGCCTCCTTTTTATCTCTGATAAGTTTCCTTTCTCTGAAATCAGCTTTGTCTGAAATTAATATAGTTCTTCCAGCCTTCCTTTGATTAGTGTTATCTTTTTTTTGCATCTTTATATTAAAGTGAGTTTCTTGTAAATAAATATATATATAGTTGGCTTTTTCCCCCCTCACTCTGATGTTCTGCATTAAAATATATATATATATATATATATTTTGAGAGAGTGAGAGCGTAAGTTGGGGAGGGGCAGAGGAAGAGGGAGAGAGAGAATCTTAGGCAGGTTCCATGCCCAGTGCAGTGGAGCCTAATGCAGGCTCAATCTCATGATCATGAGATCATGACCTGAGCTGAAATCAAGAGTTGGACATTTTACTGACTGAGCGAACCAGGTGCCTCTGACATTCTGTGTTTTAATTGTGTATATGTCCATTTGCATTTAAAGTGATTATTGATATGGTTGGATTAATATTTACCATATTTGTAACTATTTTCTATTCATTGTTCTATTCTTTGTTTCTTTTTTGTATTCAACTCATTTGTTAGCCTTTATGGTTTTAATAGAGCATTTTTTTAATAGAGCATTTTATATGATTCTGTTTTATCTCTTGTTAGCATATCAATATAGTTCTTTTTCTTTTCTTTTCTTTTCTTTTTTTTTAAGTAGGCTTCACACCCAGCACTGAGCCCAGTGCAGGGCTTGAAATTTTGACTCTGACACCAAGACCTGAACTGAGATCAAGAGTTGGCTGTTTAGCCAACTGAGTCACCCAGGGACTCCAATATAGTTCTTTTTAAAAAACTTTTTTAAGTGGTGACCATAGATTTTTAATATACACTTAGAACTAAGTCCACTTTTAAACAACACTTTACAAGTCTAGGGATAATGCAGGTATCTTGAAATAGAGTGTTTGAAAATCTTTTATTCTTTATAACATTGCTGTCAATCATTTTATTTATTCATAAGGTATAATTTTCCAATATATTGTTGCTATTATGTTGAACAAACTGTTATCTGCTAGGTCAGTTAAGAATAAGAAAAGTAAACGATTTTATTTCACTTTCGCTTATTCTTTTTCTGTTTTCTCTTCCTTAATTGACATAGATCTCAGTTCCTAACATATATCTTTTTCCTTCTCTGTGAAAATTTTCTTTCGACATTTCTTCTAAGGCACATCTACTAGCAACAAATTCATTTTGGTTTTGTTTGCCTTAGAAGGTCTATTTTTTCTTCACTTTGGAAGAATAGCTTTTCCAGATATAGAATTCTAGGTTGGTGGGATTTTTCCTTCAATACTTTATGTATTTATTTATTTATCTATTTATCTATTTATTTATTTATTTATTTTATTATTTTTTTTTAAAACACATTTATTCAGCATCATGATCAGACTATTACATTTAGCAATCAACAGCATGGGTGCAAAAAAAAAAATCTACATTAAAACCCTTTGTTGGAATGCTTTACACTTTCCACAGAACAGAAACTAACCTGTTATACAATTAGTCACAAATACAGTCCTCGAGTTTTTTGCCCATACACATGAGTATTGTCTAAAACATGTCTTCTTTGTAGCAGCTAGGCCCTGCCACCACTGTGCTTGGCTGAGTTCACAAATCTGTTGTAACCTGTAGCTTCCCTGTCACTTCTCTGGCTCTCCTCTCCTGCTAAGCTTTGTTTCTTGGCGGTAATTAAAACCTTCTGCCACTGCCATAGCTACTGCTGCTGCTGGAACTGCCATAGCCACCTTGGTTTTGTGGTTTGGCAAAGTATTGGCCTCCACCACCATAGGGGCCAGAGCTTCTGCCTCCAAAATTTCCTCCTTTCATGGGTCCAAAATTTGAAGATTGATTGTTGTAATTGCCAAAATCATTATAGCTTCCACCACCTCCAAAGTTGTTTCCATCGTTACCAAATCCGTTATAGCCATCACCACTGCCACCATATCCACCACCACCTCGACTGCCGCCAAAGCCACCTCGCCCACTGAAGTTTCCTCCACGGCCAAAGTTGTCATTCCCACCAAAACCACCTCCACAACCACCACCGAAGTTCCCAGAACCACTTTGACCTCTTTGGCTGGAAGAAGCACTAGCCATCTCTTGCTTAGATAAAGCTTTCCTTACTTCACAGTTGTGGCCATTCACAGTATGGCATTTTTGAATGACAATCCTGTCTACAGAGTCATGGTCGTCAAAGGTCACAAAAGGAAAGCCTCTCTTTTTGCCACTGCCTTGGTCAGTAATGATTTCAATCACTTCAATTTTCCCATACTGTTCAAAATAATCTCTTAGATGATGTTCCTCAGTGTCTTCTTTAATGCCACTGACAAAAATCTTTTTCACAGTTAAGTGGGCACCAGGTCTTTGAGAATCTTCTCTCGAGACAGCCCTCTTTGGTTCCACAACTCTTCCATCCACCTTGTGTGGCCTTGCATTCATGGCTGCATCCACCTCTTCCACAGTAGCATAGGTGACAAACCCAAAGCCTCTGGAGCGCTTGGTGTTTGGATCTCTCATTACCACACAGTCTGTAATCGTTCCCCATTGCTCAAAATGGCTCCTCAGACTCTCATTGGTTGTTTCAAAGCTCAAACCTCCAATGAAAAGCTTCTGCAGCTGTTCAGGCTCTTTGGGAGACTCTGACTTAAACATGACGACGGTGGGAGGGGAGACTTTCACGATGCTTACTCAGCGGCGTCCACAGGCAGAAAGGACCTTCAATACTTTAAATATTTTACTCCATTCTCTGCTTGTGTGCATGGTTTCTGAAGAGAAGTCCTGTAATTCTTATCCATGTTCATCTATAGGTAATGTGAGTTTTTCCCTTTGGCTTCTTCAGGATTTTATCTTTGCATTTTATTTTCTGCAATGTGAATACTATATGCTTACATGTAGACTTTTTGCCACTTGGTGTTCTCTGTGTTTCCTGGATTGTTGGTTTGGTGTCATTAATTTTTGCAATTTGTTATTATTATTTTTTTTTACATTTATTTATTATTGAGAGACAGACACAGAGTATGAGCAGGGGAGGGGTAGAGAGATGGGGAGACACAGAATCTGAAGTAGGCTCCAGGCTCTGAACTGTCAGCACAGAGCCAGATGCGGGGCTCGAACTCATGAACTGTGAGATCACGACCTGAGCTGAAGTTGGTCGCCCAACCAACTGAGCCACCCAGGCGCCCCTGTTATTATTACTTTAAATATTTCTTTTGTTCCTTTCTCTCTTATATTTCTGATAGTTTCATTATGTGTGTATTATACCTTTTTAAATTGCCTTAAAATTTTGGGGAGCCCCTGGGTGGTTCAGTCAGTTGGGCATCTGACTTTGGCTCAGGTCATGATCTTGCAATTCATGAGTTCAAGCCCTGCATCAGGCTCTGCGCTGACAGCTGAGAGCCTGGAGCCTGCTTCAGATTCTGTGTCTGCCTCCCTCTCTACCCTGCCCCCACTCACACTCTGTCTCTCTCTGTCTCTCAAAAATACAAATAAAATGTCAAAAAAAATTAAAAACAAATTGTCTTACAATTTTTGAAGATTTTCTTCCTCTTTTTCCTTTATATTTTCTCTTTGAATTTCAGTTTGGGAATTTGTATTGGATTTTCAAGCTCACCAGTTTGTTCATAAGCTGGTTCCGGTCTGATGGTGACCCCATCAAAGGCCTTCTTCATTTCTGTTACAGTGCTTTTGATTACTAGCATTTCCTTTTAAGCTCTTAAGAGTTTCCACCTTTCTGTTTACATTACCCATCTGTTCTTGTATGTTGTCCAGTTTTTCCGTTAGAGCCCACAGAATACTGATTGTAGTTATTTTATATTCCTTGTCTAATAATTTCCAAATCTCTGCATATACAAGTCTTATTCTGTTACTTTCTTTGTCTTCTCAGACTATGTTTTTTACCTTTGAGTATGTCCTGTAACTTTTTTTTGAAACCAAATATGTTGTATCAGGTAAAAGTTACTGAGGTAAATAGGTCTTTAAGAGTGAAGTTTTATGTTTATCTGTGAGTTAGGTTGTGATTACCATTTGCTGTAACTGTACATGTCAAAGCTAAATTTTTCTCTTGTTCTTTTTGTTTTCTCTATTGTCTTCGGGTTCACTTAGAGACTTCTTAAACAGAGTCTGAACCTTGTAGTTCTTTCAACTGTAATCCCTTGTTATTACACAGGAGGCTTGTCGATGTGGTAGTAAGTTGTGGGTGGAGGAGAAGTATTCTATACTCCTATGATTAGATCATAGTCTTTCAGTGGGCTTGTGTCTCTGGGATGTGACCTTCACAAGTATTTCTCAGCCTTTTTTTCTTCTTTTTTTAAATGTTTATTTATTTTTGAGAGAGAATCAGAGTACGAGCTGGGGAAGGGCAGAGAGAGAGGGAGACACAGAATCCGAAGCAGGCTCCAGGCTCTGAGCTGTCAGCATAGAACCCTATGTGGGGCTTGAACTCACAAACTATGAGATCATGACCTGAGCTAAAGTCAGACACTTAACCCAGGTGCCCCATCCTTTTTATTTTTCTTAGGTGATATGGGAAAGCTGAAGAGTATCTGAGTTAGGTATTCCATTCCTCCACATTGATTAGGCTCTGTTCAAATCATGGTTATGCTCTGAAGAAATCATCTCCCTTGAGGGCAGACCTTTGTCAAGGAGAACAGGATGCTCTAGGATGATTTCAAAATGGCTACTTTTCTCCTCACTTTGCCAAAAGCATGTGAGGGTTTTTCTCTGAAAATTTGTTGGGTTCTTAGAGATGAAAATAATGAAAATGTGGGGGCTTCCCTAAAGCTGGGACCCCAGGAGGTTTTATCTCTCAAGCTAGTCTATGCTCACTCTCCCAACAAATAGTCAGTTACTGCATGTGGCTAGCTTCAGTGTCACTTTCTGTTCCTGGTAAGCTGTGATTCTCTGTACTTACCTTTATCTGCATTTGGGGGAGTAGTGGTTTGTTCTATGTTCTTAATTCTTTGATTGATCAAAGAAGAGTTTTTATTGTCAGATTTTCAGCTTTGTTTCATCTTGTGAGGTTGGGAGTCATGATTTCCAAGCTCTTTGCATGCTGGAACAGAAACCAAAATGCTATTTGTTTATATCTTTAGTGACTTGTTAGATTATTTTAGTGAAGTCTGTTCCTCCCCTTCTCCTTGCAATATGAAGCCTCTGATGTTTCTCAAAAGGGGCAGCCTTGGGTATGTTCACAGTTACCCTGGAATGACTATGGTTTTGGTGAGTCCTTTTTGATTATCTTGCTTCCAGACTACATTCAGCTGTTAAGCTCCATAAATTCTTGGCTGTTTGTTTTATTGTTTTCAACAGCGCCCTCAAGCATAAATTGATTCACATACTGATTCAAGTAAATTTGGGTTCCATTATAGGGATAGGTTTTTAGTTCAGTATTTGAGTTTTTCTGACCTGAGAATGCTCTTCTTAGCAGCCTCGTTCCTTGATTCTCTCTGGTAAAGTAGCTGACCTATGGTTTATTTTATATCTATAAAGAGTTTACCACTGTTCTGAATTTCTTTTCGCCATACCCTCCAAATCTTTTCACCAGACCCTTCATTCTTGAGACTGTCCTGGGCTTGAACTTCCCCACAGTCTATTAAAAATGAAGGAAATCCCAGGGCACGTGGGTGGCTCAGTCAGTTAAGCATCCAACTCTTGATTTCAGCTCAGGTCATGACTTTAGGGTTCGTGAGTTTGGGCCCTGCATCTTGGGGTTCTCTCTGACTCCCTCTCTCTCTGCCCCTCCCCTGCTCACTCTCTCCTCTCAAAATGAATAAATAAACTTAAAAAAAGTTTTAAAAACAAATGAAGGAAGTCCCTTTGGAAGAACTTAGGAACTTCCTGTTTTATGGCCTCCCTCTCTTCACGGGCACAGTCTCTGAGCCATGGCTCTCAAGCTTGTATGAAGACAGTGGTGCACTTCTCTTTGAGTGGCATGCCTACTTTAGGATCTAGGCACTTGGTAGGGATGGTGGAAAGTGTGGCTGTAGCCCCTGGTCTTATTGTCATGCATCTGCAAGTATGGAACCCCCTATTTATGAAAAACCTGTGTCAAGGAGAATCAGAGGCATAGTACTCTTATTCTTACTAAGCCACAAATAAGATAGAACTGCGAGCCTGTGTGCAAAGAATGGGCATAAGAAGGGAGCCCCCATTTCCTAGAAATACTTTCCAGGAACTTAGCCTTTTAAACAAATAGCTTGAGATGGGATGAGAAAAGCTGATATCCTGTCTCTCCTGGAAAGATAGTTTAGTTCCTGACCGGGTACTGAGGGGAGAGGAAGCACTGTTCTTGGATGCATCCCATCTGTAGTGGATTTCCCTTTATGCTTAGCTGGGAGTAAGGAGGGAATAGGTCATAGTTCAGATGCCGCAGACTTTCACTGTTCCTAGTTTTAGTTAGTTTTCTTGAAAATGTTACTTCATATACCATATGTCCTTAGGACCCTTTCCAGAACCTATTTAAAGACAAGGTAAAGTTGGTTTTTTATAATTTTCACTAATTTCTCTAGGGAGTGATTCTGCCACACTGCCATGCCAGAAGTGGAATCTTTACCTTATACAGTTGATATGTTTTAATTTTATTTTATGTGAATATAATTTTCTAATTACTCTTAGGTTATTTTGTACCATTTAATTTTCAATATTTGGAGATTAAGTAAATATCTTTCCAGTTATTGATTTTTCAGTCTTTTGTATTAATTGAGGCTTTGTTATGTACAATGTAATCATCTTACTGGATGTTCCATGTACACTTAAAAGGAAAGTGCATTCTTTTCTTTAGGATGAAATGTTCTATAACTGTCAATTGGGTCAAGTTTTTCAATTCTTGTCCTACTGAATCTCTATTTACTTGTTCTACCACTTATTTAGAGAAGAGTATTGACATCTCCAACTGTATTTGTGCATTTGTATTTCTTCTTTTATTTATATCATGTTAGTTCATGTATTTGAAGGTATGTTTTTGATATATATAGATTTAGGGTTATTATTACTTCATATATATATATATATATATTTTTTTTTTTTTTAATTTTTGAGAGAGAGAGAAAGACACAGAGTATGAGCAGGGAGGGGCGGAGAGAGAGAAGGAGACACAGAATCCGAAGCAGGCTCTAGACTCTGAGCTGTCAGCAGAGAGCCTGATGCGGGACTCAAACTCATGAACCATGAGATCATGACCTGAGGTGAAGTTGGATGCTTAACTGACTGAGCCACTCAGGTGCCCCAGGGTTATTATTACTTCTTAATGAATTCATCCCTTTACCCATTATAATGTTTCCTATCCTGTAGTATAGTTTATGAAATATTAATATAACCACTTCAGCCTTCTTAAGATTATTTTTTGAATGGCATATCTCTTTCCATGCTTTTGTTTCTAATTTTTCTAGGTTTTTATGTTTAAAACATATTTCTTTAAACAGCATATGGTTGGATCTTGCTTTTTGTAGCCAATCTTACAATAGCTGTCTTTTAGTTGTAGTGTTTAGACCATTTACATTAATGTAATCATTAACATAGTTGTGTGTAAGTTTACCATGTTGTTATTTTCTATTTGTCCCATTTTTTGTTTCTTTTTTATTATTTTTCTGCCTTCTTTTTTCCCCCACATTTTGAGAAAAAAAATTGACATACATTGCTGTATAAGTTTAAGGCATGGTGGTTTGATATACATGTGAAATGATTACCACAATAGGTTTAGCTAACATCCATCTTCTCATATAGATACAATAAAAAGAAAAAAGAAAAAAATCTCTTTGTGATCAGAACTCATAGGATTTACTCTCTTAACAGCTTTTCTATGTATCAGAATTACCTATAGTCATCATGTTGTACATTATATCCCTTGTACTTATTTATCTTATAACTAGAAGTTTATACCTTTTAACCACCTTCCTTCTATTTCCCTTCCCCCTAACCTCTGTTTCTGGTAACTGTAAGTCTAATTTTTTTGTGAGTTTGTTTGTTTTTATGTTCCATACATAAGTGAGATCACACAGTATTTGTCGTTATATGTCTGACTTAGTTCACTTAGCATAATTCTTTCAAGGTCTATCCATGTTGTTGCAAATGATAGGGTTTTCTCATTTTTTTAAACATTTATTTATTTTTGAGAGAGAGAATGTGTGTGTGAGTCGGGGAGGGCCAGAAAGAGGGAGACAGAAGATCGCAAGCAGGCTGCATCCAATGAGTGCAAAGCCTGACACAGGGCTTGAACCCACAAACCATGAGATCACGACCTGAGCCGAAATCAAGAGTTGGCTACTCAACAAACCAAGCCACCCAGGTGCCCCATTTTCTCATTTTTTAAGTGGTTGAATAATATTTCTGTGTGTGGGTGTGCGTGTGTGTATATGTATGTATGTGTACCACATTTTCCTTCTTTCTTTATCTTCCCACAGACACTTAAGGCATTTCTATATCTGCACTATTGTGAGTAATGCTGCAGTGAACATGAAAGTACAGATATCTCTTCAAGATAGTGATTTTATTTCCTTCAGATATATACGCAGAAGTGGGATTGCTGGATTGTATGGTAGTTCTAATTTCTTGAGGAACCTCCAACTGTTTTCTATAGTGGCTGTACCAATTTACATTCCTACCAACAGTGCATGAGGGTTCCCTATATGTATATCACAACTTGTTGTGATAAGACTATGTCTTAGCTATTGTAAATAATATTGCAATAAACATGGGGGTACAGATATCTTTTTGAGTTAGTGTTTTCATTTCCTTTGGATATATATTCAGAAGTGGTATTTCTGGATTATATGGTAGTTCTATTTTTAATTTTTTCCTCCATTAAAAAAAGTTGAACTATAGTTGACACACAATGCTACATTAGTTTCGAGTGTACAACATAGTGTTTTGACAACCTGTATGTTATGCTATGCTTACCACAAGTGTAGCTACTATCTGTCACCATCCAATGCTACTACAATACCATTGACTATATTCCTTGTGCTATAACTTTTAAACCCATGACTTGTTCATTCCATAACTAGAAACTTATGCCTCCCAGATCCCATTTTGCCTAGCCCTCCATCTCCTCCTCTGTCATGACAACCGCCAGTTTGTTTTGGTATTTATGGGGCTGTTTAAGTCTTGTTTGTTCATTTGCTATGTTTTGTAGGTTCTACATGTAAGTGACATCATATGGTATTTGTCTTTTTCTGTCTGACTTATTCCACTTAGCATAATACCCTTTAGGTCCATCCATGTTGCAAATGTCAAGATTGTATTCCTTCTCATGGCTGGGTAATATTCCACTGTATTTATCTACCATATCATCTTTATCCATTCATCTATTGATGAATTTGTGGATTGCTTCCATATCTTGTCTATTGTGAATAATGCTATACTAAACGTAAGGGTGCATATGTATTTCCAAATTAGTGTTTTTCTTTTCTTTGGGTAAATACCAAATAGTTGAATTACTAGATCATTTGGCATTTCTATTTTTAATTTTTTTGAAGAAACTTCATACTGTTTCCCACAGTGGCTGTACCAATTTAAATTCCTACCAACAGTGCATGAAGGTTCCTTTTTCGTCACATCCTCAGTAACACTTGTTTTATTGTTTTTTTATTTTTTATTTTTTAATGTTTATTTTTGAGAGAGACAGAGTGTGAGTGGGGAAGGGACAGAGAGAGAGAGGGAGACACAGAATCTGAAACAGGCTCTAGGCTCTGAGCTGTCAGAACAGAGCCCGCTGCAGGGCTTGAACTCGGAATGGTGAGATCATGACCTAGGCTGAAGTCGGATGCTTACCGACTGAGCCACCCAGGCACCCCTGTTGTTTTATTGTTTTATGTTTTTTTTTATTTTAGCCATTCTGACAGGTGTGAGGTGATATCTTTATGGTTTTGATTTGTATTTCCCTGATGCTTAGTGACGTGCATATTTTCATGTCTGTTGGCCATCAATATGTCTTTTTTGGAAAAAGTTCTATTCAGATTCTGCCCATTTTTTAATTGGTTTATTTGTGGGTTTTGTTATTGTTGTTGTTGAGTTGTATAAGTTCTTTATATATTTGGGATATTAACCCCTTATCAGATATATATATATATATATATATATATATATATATATATATATGTGTATATATATATATTATACATATATACGTATATATGTATATATATCTTTTGGAAAACAAAACATTTAATTGTCATTTTTTCCCCTTTTATTTCTTTTTTCTATTTTTTTACTTTACATCCAAATTAGGTAGCATATAGTACAGCAGTGATTTCAGGAGTAGATTCCTTAGTGCCCCCTTACCCATTTAGCCCATCCCCCCTCCCACAACCCCGCCAATAACCCTCAGTTTGTTCTCCATATTTATGGGTCTCTAATGTTTTGTCCCTCTCCTTGTTTTTATATTATTTTTGTTTCCCTTCCCTTATGTTCATCTGTTTTGTCTGTTAAAGTCCTCATATGAGTGAAGTCATATGATATTTGTCTTTCTCTGACTGGCTAATTTCACTTAGCATAATACCCTCTAATTCCATCCACGTAGTTGCAAATGGCAAGATTTCTTCCTTTTTGATTACCGAGTAATGCTCTTTTGTATATATATACCACATCTTCTTTATCCGTTTATCCATTGATGGACATTTGGGCTCTTTCCATACTTTGGCTATTGTTGATTGGTGCTGCTATAAACATTGGGGTACATGTGTCCCTTCGAAACAGTACACCTGTATCCCTTGGATAAATACCTAGTAGTGCAATTGCTGGGTCGTAGGATAGTTCTATTTTTAATTTTTTGAGGAACCTCCATACTGTTTTCCAGAGTGGCTGCACCAGCTTGCATTACCACTAGCAGTGCAAAAGAGATTCTCTTTCTCCACATCCTCCCAACATCTGTTGTTGCCTGAGTTGTTAATGTTAGCCATTCTGACTGGTGTGAGGCGGTATCTCATTGTGGTTTTGATTTGTGTTTCCCTGGTAATGAGTGATATTGAGCATTTTTTCATGTGTTTGTTGGCCATCTGGATGTCTTCTTTGGAGAAGTGTTTGTTCATGTCTTTTGCCCATTTCTTCACTGGATTATTTGTTTTTGGGGCATTGCGTTTCATAAGTTCTTTATAGATTTTGGATACTAACCCTTTATCTGATATGTCATTTGCAAATATCTTCTCCCATTCCATCGGTGGCCTTTTAGTTTTGCTGAATGTTTCCTTCGCTGTGCAGAAGCTTTTTATTTTGATGAGGTTCCAGTAGTTCATTTTTGCTTTTGTTTACTTTGCCTCCAGAGACATATTGGGTAAGAAGTTGCTGTGGCTAAGGTCAAAGAGGTTTTTCCTGCTTTCTCCTTGAGGATTTTGATGGCTTCCTGTCTTACATTTAGGTCTTTCATCCATTTTAAGTTTATTTTTGTGTATGGTGTAAGAAGGTGGTCTAGGTTCATTGTTCTGCATGTCGCTGTCCAGTTTTCCCAACATCACTTGCTGAAGAGACTGTCTTTATTCCATTAGATGTTCTTTCCTGCTTTGTCAAAAATTAGTTGGCCATATGTCTGTGGGTCTATTTCTGGGTTCTCTATTATGTTCCATTGATCTGAGTGTCTGTTTTTGTGACAGTACCATACTGTCTTTATGATTATAGCTTTTCAATACAGCTTGAAGTCCGGGGGTTTTCAGTATGTATAGTATCATGTCTTCTGTAAATAGTGAAAGTTTTACTTCTTCCTTACCAACTTGGTAACCTTTTATTTCTTTTCCTTATCTGATTGCAATAGCTAGGATTTCCAATACTGTATTGAATAAAAGTAGTGAGAGTGGACATCTTTTCTTATTTCCTATCTTAGAGAAAAAGCTCTCAATTGTTCACCATTGAGTATGATATTAGCTATGGGTTTGTCATATATAGTTTTATTATGTTGAGGTTTGTTACCTGTAGACCCACTTTATTGGGAGTTTTATCATGAATGGATGTTGAATTTTGTCAAATGCTTTTTCTACATCTATTGAGATGATCACATGGTTTTTCTCTTTCATTTTTTTAATGTGGTGTGTCACATTGATTGATTTATGAATATTGAACCATCCTGGTGTCCCCAGAGTACGTCATAATTGATTGTTGTGAAGGAGCCTTTAACGTATTGTTGAATGTGTTTTGGTAATATTTTGTTGGAGATTTTTGTATCTGTATTTATCAGGATATTGGCCCTTAGTTTTACTTATTTATTTACTTTTGTAGTGTCTTTGGGTTTCATATGAGAGTAATGCTGGCTTTGTAAAATGCATTTGGAAGCTTACCTTCCTCTTCTACTTTTTGAAATAGTTTGATGACAATAGGTATTAACTGTTCTTTAATTGTTCAGTAGAATTCACCTGTGAAGCCATTGGTCATGGACTTTTTTTGTTGGAGTGTTCTGATTACCAATTCAGTTTTGTTAATAGTAGTTCTGTTCAGATTTTCTACTTCTTTCTGATTCAGTTTTGGAAATTATATATTTCTAAGAATTTATACATTTCTTCTAATTTGTGCAATTTGTTGACACATGTAGTATTTTATAACAGACTTATTATCCCTTGTATTTCTGTGGTGTCAGTTGTTACTTCTCTCTTTCATGTCTTGTTATTTACTTGGGTCTCCTTTTTTTCTTGAAGAGTCGGACTAAACGCTTTTCAAAATACCAGCTCTTAGTTTTATTGATCTTTTTATTGTTTTTTAGTTTCTATTTCATTCATTTCTGTTTTGATCTTTATTATTTCCTTCCTTCTAGTAACTTTGGGCTTTGTTCTTTTCCTAGTTCCTATAGATCAAAGGTTAGGTTGTTTATATGAAATTATTCTTGTTTCTTGAGGTAGGCCTGCATTACTGTAAATTTTCCTCTTAAAACTAATTTTCCTGTGTCCTGAAGATTTTGAACTGTTGTGCTTTCACTTTCATTTGTCTTGAGGTGTTTTAAAATCTCTTTGACTTTTTGTTGTTGTTGTTGTTGACTCATTTGTTATTTAGTGGAATGTTGTTTAGCACTCACATTTTTTGTGGGTTTGTGTTTTTGTTCGGTTGGGGTTTTTTTAATTTAGTTTTTTTTTTTTTCTTGTAGTTACTTCTGGTTTCTTACCATTGTAGCCAGAAAAGATACTTGATATGTTTTCAGTCTTCTCAAATTCATTGAGAATTTTTTTTTCATAGCCTAACATATGATCTGTCCTTGAGAATGTTCCATGTGCATTTGAATGTGTATTCTCTTGTTTTTGGATGGAATGTTCTATGTATAACTGTTGAGTTCATCTGGTCTAATATGTCATTCAAAGACCCTGCTTCCCTATTGATTTTCTCTCTTGATGATCTATCCATTGCTATAAGTGGGGTGTTCAAGTTCCTTCCTATTATCGTATTACTGTCAATCACTATCTGTATATCTGTTAATATTTGCTTTATGTATTTAGGTGTTCCAATGTTTGGTGGATAGATATTTATGACCGTTATATCCTCTTGTTGGATTGATTCCTTAATCATTATATAATATACTTCTTTGTCTCTTATTACAGTCCTTGTTTTAAAGTCTATTTTGTCTGATATAAATAAGGCTACCCTGGCTTTTTTTTTCCACTTCCATTTTCATGGAATATTATTTTTCCATCCCTTCACTTTCAGTCTGTATGTGTGTTTTAGGTTTGGACTGAGTATCTTACAGGCATCCTGTAGATAGGTCTTGTTTATTTATCCATGCCATCACCCTATGTCTTTTCATTGGAGCATTCAGACCATTTAGATTTAAAGTAATTATTGATAGGTATATACTTATTCGTTAATTGTTTTATTGTCGTTTTGTAGTTCTTGTCTGTTTCTTCTCTTGCTCTCTTTCCTTGTGATTGGTGTTATGCTTGACTTTCCTTTTCTTTGTTTTTTTTGTGTATCTATTATAGGTTTTTGGTTTGTGGTTTCCATGAGGTTCACATATAACATCATAAGTATGTAGCAGTCTATATTAAGTTGATGGTCACTTAACTTCTAATGCATTCTAAAAGAACTTTATTTTTATTCCCTCCTTCCCTTCATATTCATATTTTATGAATATGTTGTCATGTTTTACATATTTTTATTTTGTGAGTTTCACTGACTACCTTTTTTAGATATAATTGATTTTACTACTTTTCCCTTTTAACTTTCATACTAGCTTTGTAAGTGACTACTACTTTTACTGTATATTTTCTTTTACTCATGAAATTTTTCCTTTTATAATTTTCTTGTAATTATGGGATTTTCTACTTAAATTAAGTCCCTTTATCATTTCTTGTAAGGCTGGTTTAGTGGTGGTGAACTACTTTAACTTTCATTTGTTTCAGAAATTCTTTATTTCTCCTTCAATTCTGAATGATAACCTTGCTGAGTAGAGTAAATTCTTTATCTCTCCTTCAATTCTGAATGATAACCTTGCTGAGTAGAGTATTCTTGGTTGTAGGTTTTTTTCTTTTCAGGACTTTGAATATACCATGCCACTCTCTTCTGGCCTGCAAAGTTTCTGCTGAAAATCAGCTGGTAGCTTTATGGGGTTTGCCTTGTATGTAACTAGTTTCTTCTCTGTTACTGTTTTTAAAATTCTCTTTAGGGTGCCTGAGTGGCTCAGTTGGTTGAGTGTCTGAATCTTCATTTTGGTTCAGGTCATGATCCCAGGGTTGTGGGATTGAGCTCTATGTTGGGCACCATGCTGAGCATGGAGCCTGCTTAAGATATTTTCTTTCTCTATTTCTCTCTCTTTCTTTCTTTCTCTCTCTTTCCTTCTCTCTCTCTCCTCCCCTCCCCTGCTCTTGCATGCACTCTCTTTCTTTCAAATAAATAAAAATAAATAAAAGTCTCTCTTTATCTTTAATCTTTGACATTTTAACTAAGTCATGATGTGGAACTCTTTGGGTTCATCTCATTTGGAACTTTCTGTGTTTCCTGAACCTGGATGTCTGTTTCCTTCCCAAGGTTAGGGAAGTTTTTAGATATTACTTCTTCCAATAAGCTTTCTATCCTTTTCTCCCTCTTCTCCCTTTGGAACCCCTCTAAGGGGAATATTTTTTCACTGGATGTTGACTAAGAGATCCTTTAACCTATGCTCATTTTTAAAATTCCTTTTTCTTTTTGTTGTTTAGCTTGGGTACTTTCTATTACCCTGTTTTCCACATTGCTGATTCATTCTTCTCTGTCTTCTAATCTATTGTTGATTCCATCTAGTGTATTTTTTCATTTTGGTAATTATATTTTTCAACTCTAATTGGTTCTTTTTAAATATTTTCTATCTCTTTGCTGATGTTCTGAGTTCATCCAGTCTTCCCTCCAGTGTAATGAGCATGTTTATTATCATTACTTTGATATTTTTGTCAGGTAGGTTGGATATTTCCACTTCATTTAGTTTTTTTCTAAGGCTTTGTATGTTTTCTTTTATTTGGAGCATATTTCCTCTGTCTTAATTTTCCTTGACTTTCTATGTTTATTTCTATGAATTAGGCAAAACAACTACTTTTCCTAAACTTGAAGTAACTTTCTTGTGTATAATCTTTCCCTTTGTAGGCTGGGTGTGTCTGGTGAATTTCACTGGCTGGCTCAAGCTGTGGCTGGATGGGCTGGGGGATCTGGGACACTCAGTGCTGGGGCTGCCCTGGTGGGATGACTGGAGCTAAAGTGAGCATGGTTTTGGGCAGTCCTGGGATTCTCTGCACAGAGGGCATCTTGGTTGGACAGTTGAAGCTGAAGTGAGTGGAAGCTTAAGTGGTCCTGGGACTCCTTGTACGGAGGGCACTCTAGCAGGACAGCTGAAGCTGAAATGCTGAAATGGGTACAAGTCGGGGCAGGGGGGGAGGTGTCTTTCTATATAGAAGGCATTATGGTATGATGGCTGAAGTTGATATGGGTGCAAATTGGGGCATTCCACGGGTGGGGCACCTTGGCAGGTTGCTGGAGCCAATGCAGGTGTGGGCCTGGAGTGTTCCAGGATGCTTTGTGCCTGTGCCACCTTGCCTGCCTTCTTTTATAGTGAGTTTTAAATATTATATTCTATCTTAATTATGGTCATATAAGCCATACATCTTTTTTTTAACTTCTTTTTCTACAGTATATACCATGCGTCTCTTAATTGTCATAGTCTACCTTCAAATAATATATTACTTCATAGTACACTTTCATTTCCTATGTCCTATCATTTATCCTAATGTTCTTACATTTTACTTCTTCATATATTGTGTTCCCCATAGTGCATTATTATTATTTTCACTTTAAACTCATCATTTCACTTTAAATAAATTAAAATGTGAGGTGAATGAAAGGCTTTTTTATTCATCCACATATTTACTTTTTTTTTTCTCTTCATTCCTTTGAGTGGATCCAAGTCTTCATTGACTCTTGTTTTCTTTTTGCTAGAAGAATTTCTTTTAAACATTTCTTGCAGTTCTGTTGGCATCAACTCAGGTCTTATTTGTGTTAAAAAGTGTTTATTTCACCTTCATTTCTGAAGAATGTATTTGCTGAGTAGAGAATTATAAGTTGGTAGGAATTGTTTTTTGCTGTTGTGGTTTGTTTTTTTGAGCATTTTGGCAAAGTTGTTTCTTTTTTCTTAAAGTTTTAATTTAAATTCCAGTAGGTTAACATACAGTGTAATATTAGTTTAAGGTGTACAATAAAGTGATTCAACAATTCTGTACAACACCTGGTGCTCATCACAGGTGAACTCCTTAATCCCTGTTACCTATCCCCACTGAACTTCCTTCTTGTAACTATCAGTTTGTTCTCTATAGGTAAAAGTCTATTTCTTGGTTTGCCTCTCGCTCTTTTCTTTTTCCTTATATTCTGCCTTGTGTAGTTTCTAGACAGAAATCTGAAGTCAAGTTCAGCTGGTTAAATTTTTTTTTCTCTTTACCCCTGGCTTTCAGCAATAGAATGTTCCACAGTTGAAATTAATGTTGTTTTCCTTATGTTTATAATATTTCATTATAAGTTTCATTGAATTTAGAAAATATTTGACCGTTATTTCTTAAGATATTTTTTGTTTCTTACTCTTTCTCATATTTTCCTGGAACTTGAATTGAAAGTACATTAGATACTTGATATTGCTCAACAGATCATTAATAATCTATACATTTTCCCCCTATCTTCTTATCTTTTTGCCTCACTTTGTATAGTTGCCATTTTTTGTGTCTTCACATTTAGTGATCTTCTGACGTATCTGATATGCTGTTAATTCCATTCAGTGAAGTTTTTATTTCAGAGATTATATTTTCATCTTCAGGTAGTCCATTTGGTTCTTTTGAATGTATTTTACTTTTCTTCTCCTTTTTTTCCCTTTAAGTCCTTAAATGCCTCTTTAGTGCATTTATAGTATTTGTTTCAGTGTCCTTGTTTGCTAATTTCATTATGTCTGACACATTTGATTCTGTGTGGACTGACTTTTCTCTTGATTATGGATCTCATCTTCCTACTTCTGGCCCCACTTAGTGAGTTATGATTGTATTCTGGATGTTGTTAATTTTACATTGTTGAGAACTGGATTTTGAAAGTATTGGATTTATCTTGCCAAACTAAGTTACTTGACATTCACTTTATTTTTTTGAGGATTATTTATAAACTCCTTAGGATAGCTCTAGAATAGGGATAAGCTTTACCCTCTACTAAGATGTGACCTTCGTGGGTTCTCTATTGAGTTCCTACTTTTCTGTTGAATGCCTTGTATAGTCAGTGACATCAAAGTGTCTCCACTCTCGATGATGAGATTTTGAATGCATTCTGGCCCTATATCAGATGTGGGAATTGCCTAGCTCACAGTTTTCCTGATAATTGTTCTTTTCTAGGAAGTTCTTTTCCTGGCTTCATTCATGAGTTTCACTCATGTATGTGCAGATTTCTGGAACTCCATCTCTGCATAGCTCCCTTTTCTCTGGTGATCTGCTCCACAAATTCTAGACACCTTGGCTTTCCTGAATTCTGATATTTATCTTTCAAACTCATTGATATAATTAGACTGTGTTTTGGTTCCTTTTCCTTCATCATCCAGAATTTGCACCTAAGTAAGATGCTATGGCAACGATAGGTTCACCTTGTTTGTTTTCTTTCCCTTAGAGATCATAGTTCTCTGTTACCTATCCATTGTGTGTAAACAAGTTTTTCTTCCTATATTTTGTCCATTTGTCTAGTTGTTTGTGACATTGGGTTAATTCAGACCATATTACTATCTCTTGTATCATGGATGATAGCTGTTTTAAAGCCCTTGTTAATACCATGACCTTTGTCAATTTTTAATCTATTTACATTGACTGATTTGTATCCTGCTGTAGGTTACATTTCTGCAACTTCACGTGTCTGGTATTTTTTAAATTGGGTGCTGGACATTGTGAATTTTACTTTGTTGAATGTTAGACTTTGTCACTTTCCTTTTAAGAGTGTTATATTTTTCCTGGCAGGATGTTAAATTGCTTGCAGATCAACCGATACTTTCGAGATTATCTTTAAGCTTTGATGGGGCAGGTTTAAATTAGCTTTTTCTCTAAGACTAGTATAACCCTACCACTGTGGTGTGACCCTTCTGTGTTCTCTATTAAGTGCCCAACCAGGGTGTTCATTAAGGACTCTTCATTTCAGCAGGTTCAAACACATTTTCCCAGCTGTGTATCAGCTGTGGTTTTGTTTACTTTAGAGCTCTCTGGGGGTTCTTTCCCAACCTTCTAGAGTTTGACTCTATATATTCATGGCTGAGTATTCAGTATCAGACTCAAGGAAACTCCTGGGGAAATTTCTGGATGTCTTTGTGTGTGTGTAGACACTTCATTTCTGAAATTATACCCCACACATTTCACATGCTTATTTCTGTCTCCTCATATCAGCATATCAACAGTGCTTTGATTGAAATTTCTTTCCCTGAACTGAAGACTGGAAAATTGTCTCCTGATAGAAAGCTAGAATGATTGTAGGGCTCATCTTGTTTGTTTTCCTTCTCTCAGAGATCACAGCCCTGTGCTGCCTGTTGTCCTATATTTGGAAGCCTGCCTTCCTTCCTTCCTTCCTTCCTTCCTTCCTTCCTTCCTTCCTTCCTAGTTTTCCAGTTGTTAACAGTAGGAGATACATTCAGTCTCGGTTATTCTATGAAGGCTGGAATCAGAAGTATTATATATCTTTTCTTAGTCCTTTTCATCTGTCTCTAATAAACATCATATAGCCTAATTTAAAAAATTCAGTCTGAGAGGATCTTTCTATTAACTGATAAGTTTAATCCATTTGTTTTTGTTTGAATTACTGGCACATTTATATTTATCATTTCTAATTTATTTTGTATTTTGTACTTTCTACTTGTCATGATTCTTTTATGTTAATTCTTTCCTTCCTTTTATCTTATATATGTTTGTTTTCTTTATGCACTTTCTACCCCCACTATTTATTGGTTCAGAAGTTATATATTCTCTATTCTTTTAGTAGTTAAATTTGTAATATGCATATTTAACAAAATCTATTGTTAGTATTTCCAGCCCTTCTTCTAAACAGTATGTTGTCCTAGGAATATTTGAATATGGAGCACAACATCCTGCTTACTAGTGAGTGTCCTTTCTTATTCTCTCCCACCCCCCCCCACACACCAATCTTTCATAAGGTTGTGTACTATTTTAGATCCACATTGATTTTTTATAGCCTTAAAAATAAATCACTACTTTCATGCAAAAATAAATAAATAAATCACTACTCTTGTTCTTATTCTTTCAGTCAATGCTTATTTATATTCACTTATATGTTTAAAGAATTTTTCAACATTGCTTTTTGTGTTCTATTTCTTCCTTTGAAGTTTAATTTCCTTTCTTGAAACTACTACCTTTCTTTGACTTGTGAGTTAATTTTCTCAATCTTTGCCTAAAATGGATTCACTTTACCCTTATTCTTCTGTATTAGTTTAGCTGAGTATAGAATTCTAGGTTGACAGTTATTTTCTTTTGATAACTTTAAAAGTAATGAGAAGTCTGTTCTCATTCTAATTGATCTTCTTTCTAAGTCTACCTTTTGTCATTTTTTTCTTTTAAGATCTTCTTTTTCTCTTTTTAGTTTGACTATCATGTGTATGTATTGTTTGAGGGAGGCTTTGGTTTGCAGTTTTTCAGAGTATTCATGCCTTTTAATAGTTCTGGAAAATTTCTCAGATGTTATTTATTTGAACATTACTGCCTTTAAATTTGCTCTACTGTTTCCCTCAACTTTTATAATATGCTTGTTGGATCTCCTAGTCCAAATTTTTATTAATCCTTCTTATCATAGTTTCCATATGTTTATCTCTCTGTACTGTGCTCTGTGCTTTTAGTATATTCATTCCTCTTTAGCTGTACCTGTTTTTTGATACATTCATTGTTTTTCATTTTCTTTACTACTTTTACCTTCTTCCCAGAAGTTCTATTTGGTTCGTCTTCAGATTTTCATGGTTTTTTTTTCCCCTACATCTCATTCTTTTCAATTTTTTATTTAATATCTTTAAAACTTTTGAGCATATTTTTATGCCTTCTCCAATATTTTGTTCAATAGCTTGAAGTCCTAGAAGTCTGATCCTGGTGTGTGTTAGTTATGTTCCTCTGACTCTCACTGATGGTGGATGGGATCCCCCTGAGTTTTTAGGCTCTTTTGAAGCAGGAATTTCCCCCCTCTAAAGAATCTTACATGGCCAGGGAGATGAGTTTTCTTCTACAAAGGGACTCTGTGTTATCATTGGTGTGGGACAAATTTCATGTTAGAGTTGAGAATTGGGAATGGATAGTGTGAAGTCAAACTACAAAACTGAGTAAAGTCAGACCTAAGTTTTCTTACAGAAGACATTTTTCCCTATCCAGAGGGTAGAAGAAGATAAACTTTTGCTTATATCTCTGTGAGATTGAGTGGATTTTTCCTCTGGAGTCTCCTTTCAAAGATTCCAGATTATGTAGAGGTCCCAGAGGCAACTATCCATTAGTCCTACTTCTTATTCCCTGTCTTGCTTGAATTTTGAAGCAAGCCTTTTACTGTCACTGGGTCTCCCTACCCCCAACTCTTAGTTTCAGGCCTTATTGTTTGCTTCATGCTCTGTCTTTGTTTTTGTTTGTTTGTTTGTTTGTTTTGTTTGTTTGTTAGTTTTTTGTTTTTGTCTTTGGTATATGAGACTGTTTCTTTCCTGCAAGCTCAGCTATGAATTGTGAAAATATTTTTTTCTATTTTATACAAAAAAAAACCAAAACTATTTTCCTCTTAGCTGAATCAACTGTCTTACTAGAACCTGAAATGTTCAGTGTTATCTTTCTAAAACATAAAGCTAGTCATATCACCTCTCTCTTTTCATAAAGGCCATGTAGGAAAGACCCAAAGCTAATATCTTCAATGGGGAAAATCTGAGAGCTTTCCCCCTAATCATGTTAGGAACATGGCAGGGATGTCCACTCTCACCCCTGTTGTTCAACATAGTGTTGGAAGTCCTAGCCTCAGCAATTAGGCAACAATAAGAAGTAAAAGGCATTCAAATTGTCAAGGAAGAAGTCAAACTTTGACTCTTTGCAGATGACATGATACTCTACATGGAAAACCTAAAAGACTCTACCAAAAAACTGCTAGAACTGATACATGAATTCAGCAAAACCACAGTATATAAAATCAATGTACAGAAATCAGTTGTATTTCAAAAATCAATAATGAAGCAGTAGAAAGAGAAATCAAGGAAAAAATCCCATTTATAATTGCACCAAAACCATAAAATACCGACGAATGAACATAACCAAATAGGTAAAAAGATCTGTATGCTGAAAACTATAGAACACTTGCAAAAGAAATTGAAGAAGACACAAAGAAATGGAAAAACATTCCATGCTTATGGATTGGAAGAACAAATATTGTTAAAATGTCATTACTACCCAAAGCAATCTACACATTCAATGCCATCCCTATCAAAATTATACCAGCATTCTTCACAGAGCTAGAACAAACAATTCTAAAATTCGTATGGACCCAGAAAAGACCCTGAATAGCCAAAGTAATATTGAAAAGGAAAAACAAAGCTGGAGGCCTCATAATTCCAGACTTCAAGCTGTATTACAAAGCTGGTGCTGGCACAAAAAGAGACACATAGATCAATGGATGGAACAGAATAGAGAACCCAGAAATGGACCCACAAATGTATGGCCAGCTACTCTATAACAAAGCAGGAAAGAATATCCAATGGGAAAAAAACAATCTCTTTAGCAAATGGTGTTGGGAAAACTGGTCAGTGACATGCAGAAGACCACTTTCTTACACCATTCACAAAAATAGACTCAAAATGGATGAAAGACCTAAATGTAAGACAGGAAACCATCAAAATCCTAGAGGAGAAAACAGGCAACAACCTCTTTGACCTTGGCTGCAGCAACTTCTTACTAGACATGTATCCAGAGGCAAGGGAAACAAAAGCCAAAATGAACTATTGGGATCTCATCAAGATAAAAATGTTCTGCACAGTGAAGAAAACAGTCAACAAAACTAAAAGACAACCAACAGAATGGGAGAAGATATTTGCAAATGACATATTGGCTAAAGGGTTAGTATCCAAAATCTATAAAGAACATACCAAACTCAACACCCAAAAAAACAAATAGTCCAGTGAAGAAATGGGCAAAAGACATGAGCAAATTCTTTTCCGAAGAAGATATCCAGATGGCCAACCAACACATGAAAAGATGCTCAGCATCACTCATCAGAAGGGAAATACAAATAAAAAATGAGATACCACTTCACACCTGTCAGAATGGCTAACATTAACAACTCAGGCAACAACAGATGTTGGTGAGGATGCAGAGAAAGTGGAACCCTTTGCAGTGCTGATAGGAATGCAAACTGGTGCAGCCACTCTGGAAAACAGTATGGAGGTTCCTCAAAAAATTAAAAGTAGAGCTACCCTATGACTCAGCAATCACACTACTAGGTATTTATCTAAAGGATACAAAAATGCTTATTCAAAGGGGAAAATACACCCCAGTGTTTATAGCAGCACTATCAACAATAGCCATATTTTGGAAAGAGCTCAAATGTCCATTGACTGATGAATGGATAAAGATATGCAATAGAACATTACCTGGTGATCAAAAAGAATGAAATATTGCCATTTGCAACAATGTGGATGGACCTAGAATGTATTATGCTAAGTGAAATTAGAGAAAGACAAATATCATATGATTTTAGTCATATGTGGAATTTAAGAAACAGAACAGATGGACATAGGGGAAGGGAAGGAAAAATAGATAAAAACCAAGAGGGAGGCAAACCATAAGAGACTCTTAAATATAGAGAAAAAACTGAGGGTTCATGGAGGGGTGTTGGGTGTGGAGATGGGCTAAATGCGAGATGGGTATTAAGGAGGACACTTGTTGGGATGAGCACTGGCTGTTATATGTAAGTGATGAATCACCAAATTCTACTCCTGAAACCATTATGACACTGTAGCTTTGTGTTAAATAAAATTTAAAAAAGAAAAAAAATATTTCATTGGGTAAAAACCTAAATTTTAACCCAGCTTATCAGGCTGACTTGTGAGTTTTTTTTATACCTTTTCAGCTGCATCTCCTATCACTCTTCTCTGTGGCTTCTGAGTTCCAGTCATACTAGTCTTCTCTCTGTTGTTGGAGCATGTCATTTCCCCTCCTTCCACATGCTCCCTTTAGGGCCTTTGTACTTAGCATTCCTCCAATTCGAAAAACTCCCTTCCCCAACATACATTGTATATCTATTCACCATTCAGATCTCAGTTCATGTGTCATTTATCAGGGAACCTTTTCCTGACTTCTCTGATCCTCTTAGTTTAGGTCAATTTCCTTTGTCATACAGCTTTTTTCTCTAGAAGTATTTGCTTAATATGTATTTTTATAGTCATTTCTGTGATTATTTGATTGATGCATGGCTCTCCCATAGTCTGGAATGTCATGAGAGCAAAGACTATTTTGCTTATCATTGGATATGCATCTAGGTGCATTGACTGGAACACAGAATATACTAAAAAAATGGAATGGATGGGCAGATGGATGGGTAGGTGGATGGATAGAAGGTTGTCTGAAAAATGAGTGAGAAATAGAGGGAGTGAAGAAGGAAGAAAGGGAAAATTGTGGCCAAACAACTTATTCCAGGAACAATTTTTTTGTGCTGTGTACTTATAAAAGCAGAAAAATTTCTTTGTCAGTTCTGTCAGTTTCACACAATAGCAAAAACTTCTCTGCAGTGCACTTATTTAAGACATGTCTCTGAAACAGTAAAAAGGAGGGGTATTATCTTGAGCTTTTGAAAAAATTTATATGACTTGAATCTTATATTACAGTTTTTAGGGGCTCCTGGGTGGCCCAGTCAGTTAAGCTTCCAACTTTGGCTCAGGTCATGATCTTGTGGTTTGTGAGTTTGAGACCCCCATTGGGCTCTGTGCTGACAGCTCAGAGCCTGGAGTCTGCTTCTGATTCTGTCTTTGTCTCTTTCTGCCCCTTCCCTGCTCATGCGCACGCGCACTCTCTCTCTCTCAAAAATGAAAATAAACATTAAAAAAATATTTTCATATTGCAGTTTTAAAAATATGCTTATTTCCCATAATGTGGATGTATTTTTTTTTTTTTTTTGAGAGAGAGAGAGTACAAGTGGAGGAGCAAGGCAGGGAGAGAGAGAGAGAGAGAGAGAGAGAGAGAGAGAGAGAGAATTTTAAGCAGGCTCCACACTCAGTGTGGAGCCCAATACAGGGCTCAATTTCATGACCCTGAGCCAAAATCAAGAGTTGCACACTCAACTGAATGAATCACCCAGGTGCCCCCCATGTGGCTGTATTCTCAATTTATACTTGCCCAGAGTCTTTTTTCTCTCAGAGTTATTACTAAGTGCTAGAGAGCTGTCAGTCCTCATTTTATGATATTATGATCTAGATAAACATTCCATTTAAGAATTGGAAAATGGGTATTGTGAGTGAAACAGTAGTGACTAAAGTTTTATCTTTATTTTATTTTATTTTATTTTATTTTATTTTATTTTATTTTATTTTATTTT
>NW_024412441.1:18979741-18998702 GCF_014898765.1 Herpailurus yagouaroundi | reverse complement strand
TTATTTTATTTTATTTTATTTTATTTTATTTTATTTTATTTTATTTTTGAGACAGAGAGAGACAGAGCATGAGCAGGGAAGGGGCAGAGAGAGAGGGAGACACAGAATGTGAAGCAGGCTCCAGGCTCTGAGCTGTCAGCACAGAGCCTGACGCGGGGCTCGAACTCATGAACTGTGAGATCATGACCTGCGCCAAAGTTGGACGCTTAACCGACTGAGCCACCCAGGCGCCCCTAAAGTTTTGTCTTTAACAACAATAATATTTATCTTATAGAATAATTGAAACTGTGGCAAGAATAGAACTACAGACCAAACGTATATGTGTTGCAACTAGCTTTGGAGTTGAGACTTTTAAGTGGGAAAACTTGTTTTCTAAACACATTAAAAATAATGACCATTTGACCACCTTACCTCATGGATTTTATGTATAGACATTTGAAAGCTGTATTTATCTTTCCCAGGGTATTTGTATGTACTATTATCACCTATATTGTGTAAAGTTCCTTATAATCTAAGTGTACTATCAAAAGATCTCCCTCATTTTGTCTTCCATATTGTTGTTTTTTTTCAAGTTAAAAAATATATGTATATATGTGTGTATATATGTATATATACACACACACACACACATATATAATATATGTGTGTGTGTATATATATACATATATATATATATATATATATATATATATATATATATATATATATAATAATTTTGTCCTTGCAGCACTTAAATGCAGAAAGGTCTTACAAGTCCCAGATTTCTACCTTACACAAGTCTGTTGTAAAGATGGAAGAGGAACTTCAGAAGGTTCAGTTTGAAAAAGTGTCTGCCCTTGCAGATTTATCTTCCACAAGGGAACTTTGTATTAAACTTGACTCAAGCAAAGAACTTCTTAATCGACAGCTGGTTGCTAAAGATCAAGAAATAGAAATGGTATGTAATACACTTTTAAGTGGTTCTTTTAATATTATTGCTACTATAAAATTACTATAATCTTAGAAAAACAAATTGTTTTTATAAAATATTACATCAAGCCATGTCTATTAAATTTAGATTTTATTTCTAAAGTCCAAGAGATAAATTTCTAACACAGCTGTGTTCCAACAATTCATGAAGTAACAGAAACTTTTCCCTTGAGCATGCATTTACTTTTAGCCAGAAGAATTATAAAACACACTGACATAGAAATCAGCAAAGAACTATGAGGTTGGGATTTACTCAACTAATTGTATTCTTTTAAGCTAAATTTATTTTAAGCTATAATTCAGTCAATTGTATCTGCTGACATTGTGTTTGCCACCATGAATAAAGGTTCAAAACATGAATGGATCTAGAGGATATTATGCTAAGTGAAATACACCAGACAGAGAAAGACAGATACAATATGATTTCACTTATATGTGGAATCTATAAAACAAAACAAATGAATAATCTGACCCATAAATACAGAGAACAAAATGATGGTTGCCAGAGGGGAGGAGTGGGGTGATAGGCAAAATGGGTGAAGGAAAGTAGGAGATACAGGCTTCCAGTTATGGATTAGTAAGTCATGTGGATAAAAGGTATAGCATAGGGAATACATTCAATGGTATTGTAATATTATTCATGATGATAGACGGTAACTGCACTTGTGGTGAGCATAGCCTAACATACAGAGTTATTGAACCACTATGTTGTACTCCTGAAACTAATATAACACATACTCAAAAGAAGAAGAAGAAGAGGAGGAGGAGGAGGAAGAGGAGGAGGAGGAGGAAGAAGAAGAGGAAGAGAAGGAAAAGGAAGAAAAAAGAATAGAAAAAGAGACATAGGCCTTTTCTCCCGAGGACCTCCCAGTATTGATATGCAAATTATTTGTGTGAATGTTATACTAGTAAAAAATATTCAGGGTTTTAGAAAGGGAATTCCTAATTGGCCTACGGGTGTCAGGGAGGAGTTCACAAGGATGTACTACTGAGCTCAGAAGGAGTAAAGCACCCATTCAGAGGAAGCAGCAACATAGACAACAGTATGGAGTTATAAATGAATTCTTGGGGCACCTGGGTTGCTCAGTTGGTTAAGTGTCTGACTCTTGATTTCAGCTCAGGTCATCATCTTACGGCTTTGTGGATTTGAGCCCCACATTGGGCTCTGTGCTGACAGTGTGAAGCCTGCTTGGGATTCTTTCTCCCTCTCCCTCTATCTCTGCACTTCCCCCACTTGCACTGTCTCTGTCTCTCTCAAAATAAATAAATTAAAAAAAATAAATGAATTCTTGAGTGAATAGTAAATGATTTGCAGTGGCCATTGTGGCATTCACAGGTCAATGTGGCTGGAGATGTATCTGGAGAGATAGTTGGAGCCCTGATCCTAAGGGGATATGTATACAAGTTGTATAATGTAATTGAATTTACCCAAAGAATACAAAAGTACTAATTCAAAAGGATACATGTATCCTGATGTTTATAGCAGCATTATCTACAATAACCAAGTTTTGGAAACAGCCCAAGTGTCCACTGACTGATGAATGGATAAAGAAGATGTGGTATATTTACACAATGGAATATTACTCAGTCATAAAGAAGAATGAAATTTTGCCATTTGCAGTGACATGGATGGAGCTAGAGAGTATTGTACTAAGTGAAATAAGTCAGTAAGTAAAAGACAAATACCGTATTATTTCACTTACATGTGGAATTTAAGAAACAGATAAGCAAATGGAAAAAAAGAGAGAAACCAAGAAACATACTCTTAACTACAGAGAACAAACTGATGGTTACCAGAGAAGAGGTGGATGGGGGGGGGGGTGGTTAAATAGGTGATTGGGATTAAGGAGTCCACTTGTTTTGATGAACACCAAGTGTTGTACAGAAGTGTTGAATCGCTATATCATACACCTGAAACTGATATTACATTGTATGTTAACTAACTGGAATTTAAATAAAAACTTTTAAAAAGTTGACAAATTGTGGTCATCTTTACAGTTCCCATTTTTAAATTTTTCTAATCTACTGTTTGTGAAGAGGATATGATGGATTTGAGAATCATGAGTCTGTTGGTTTCTCTAAGAATCCACTGTTGGGGCACCTGGTGGCTCAGTCAGTTGAGCATTAGATTTCAGCTCAGGTCATGATCTCATAGTTCGTGGGTTTGAGCCCCACGTCAGGCTCTGTGCTGACCACCTGCTCAGAGCCTGGAGCCTGCTTCGGATTCTGTGTCTCCTTCTCTCTCTTCCCCTCCGCCGCTCACACTTTGTCTCACTCTGTTTCTCAAAAATAAATAAATGTAAAAAAAGAATGCACTGTTAATATTTTATTAACGCTTTGTCTCACTGTTTCTCAAAAATAAATAAATGTAAAAAAATGTAAAAAAAGAATGCACTGTTAATATTTTATTAACTAAGTGGTATATGCAAGAATTTTCTAACTCTTCCTTTAATATTTCACCAAGAACTTTAAAAACAATTTTTTTTAATGTTTATTCATTTTTGAGAGACAGAGAGAGACAGAATGTGAGCGGAGTAGGGGCAAAGAGAGAGGGAGACACAGAATCCAAAGCAGACTCCAGGCTCTTAGCTGTCAGCACAGAGCCTGACACGGGCTTAAACCCATGAACCGCAAGATCATGACCTGAGCTGAAGTCAAGATTTTTAACTGACTGAGCCACCCAGGCACCCCTCAGCAAGAATTTTTTAATGATGAAAGTAACTCATGAATAGATTCTCCCTGTAAAAATTCAAATGATATGTCCTTAAGTTTTTCTTTAAAAATATTTTTTACTTGCTGTTTTCAAATTGGGAAACTAACACATGTCGTTACAACTGAAACAATATTAAGATGAAATACCAGAAAATATTATCCCAAAGTTTCTTAAAATGGTAATACATCATGACTAAGTAGTATATAGTCCAATAATTTTCTTTAAGCTTTAAAATCATTACCCTTAGAGGTACAACAGTATATAAAGTTGAAAGTGGTTTATATTAATTTTTAAACATTTTGAGGATGGTTACTTCAAGTTTTGTAGCTTCTTTACTCTTCTCATAGTTTTTTCTATTTTTTCTTTTATTTTGTTAAAATACACATAACCTTTTCTGTCTTAACCATTTTTAAGTGTACAGTTCAGTGGTATTAAATACATTCATATTGTTGTGCAGCCTTCACCACTGTCCATGCCCATATCTTTTCATCTTGTAAATCTGAAACTCTATACCTATTAAATAATAACCTCTTATTCACCCCTTTCCCAAGCCCCTGGCAACCATCATTATACTTTCTCTCTTTATGATTTTTACTACTCAAAGGGCCTCATATAAGTGGATTCATATAGTATTTGTCTTTTTGTGACTGGCTTATTTCACTTAGCATAATGTCCTCAAGGTGCATCAATGTTGTAGCATATTACAGGATTTATTTCCATTTTAAGGCTGAATAATATTCCATTGTATGAATATACTACATTTTGCTTATCCATTCATCATCCAGTAGACTCTTGCATGGCTTCCATGTTTTAGTTATTGTGAATAATGCTGCTTTGCCCATGAGTGTACAAATATCTCTTCAAGGCCTTTCTTTTAGTTCTTTTGTATTTATATCAAAAACTGGATTTCTGGATCTTATGGCAATTCTATTTTTAATTTTTTTGAGGAAATTTTGTTCTTTTTTCTACAGTGACTGTACCATTTTACATTCCCACCAACAGTGCACTTGGGTTCTGGTTTCTCTACATCCTTGCCAACACTGATTATGTTTTAGTTTTGTTTTTTCTGTTTATGATAATAGCTATCTTAATGGATGCAAAGTGGCCAGGCTAAGTCTAACAGTATTTTTTTTAATGTTTATTTATTTATTTGAGAGAAAAAGAGAGGGTGCACACTAGCAGGGGAGGGGCAGAGAGAGAGGGAGAGAGAAAATCCCAAGCAGGCTCCATGCTGACAGCACAGGGCTCAAACTTGTGATCATGACCCGAGCCGAAATCAAGAGTCCAACGCTTAACCCACTGAGCCACCCAGGTGCCCCCTAACTGCATTTTAAAATACTCCTGACATGTAACCAAAATCTATAAGGAACTTATCAAACTCAACACTTAAGAAACAAGCAACCCTGTTAAGAAATGTGCAGAAGATATGAACAGACACTTTTCAAAGAAGACATCCAGATGGCTAACAGATGCACAAAAAGATGCTCACCATCACTCATCATCAGGGAAGTACAAATCAAAATTATGTTGAGATACCACCTCACTCCTTTCAAAATGACTAAAATTAACAACACAAGAAACAACAGGTGTTAGTGAGGATGTGGAAAAAGGGGAATCGTCTTGTACCGTTGGTGGGAATGCAAACTGGTGCAGCCACTCTGGAGAACATTATGGATTTCCTCAAAAAACTAAAAATGGAGCCACCATATGATCCAGCAATTGCCCTGTTAGGTATTTACCCAAAGGAAAAATAATACAGATTAGAAGGGGTACATGCACCCCAATATTTATAGCAGCATCGCAACAATAGCCAAACTATGGAGACAGCCCAAATGTCCATCAACTGATGAATGGATAAAGAAGATGTGGTATATATACACAATGGAATACTACTTAGCCATCAAAAGGAATGAAATCTTACCATTTGGAATGACATGGATGAAGCCAGAATGTATTATGCTAGGGGGAAATAAGTCAATCAGAGAAAGACAAATACTATATAATATCACTTGTGTGGAATTATGAAATGAAACAGATGCATGTATGGGAAGGGTGGAGGGGGAGAGAGAGGGAAACAAACCACAGAGAACAAAATAAGAGAACAAATTGAGGATTCATGGAGGGAGGCAGGTAGAAGATGGGTTAGATAGGTGATGATGAGTATTAAGGAGGGCACTTGTGATGAGCACTGGGTGTTGAATGTAAGTGACACATCAGTGAATTCTACTCCTGAAACCACTATTGCACACTATGTTAGCTAACTAAAATTAAAATTTTTTTTCTCTTGTGTTGCCTGGGTGGCTCAGTCGGTTAAGCATCCGACTTCAGCTCGGGTCATGATCTTGCAGTTTGAGAGTTTGAGCCCCACGTTGGGCTCTGTGCTGACATCTCAGAGCCTGGAGCCTGATTCTGATTCTGTGTCTCCCTCTCTCTTTTCTCCTCCCCACTCATGCTCTGTCTCTCTCTCAAAAATAAATGAACATTAAAAAATATTTAAGAATTTTTTGCCTTGAAATTTAGTTATTTACATATATGTGTTTATACATTACATAATAAACTGTAATTTCAAGTGTTAGAGCCATCTTATTTATCTTTGTATTTCTTTAGCTGTACTATGCATATAGGGGACACTCAAATAATTTTGTCTAAACTAAAATTTTATTTTGAGGTATTATAGATTCACATGCAATTGTAAGAAATAACACAAAGTATCCTTTACCTGGTCTCCCCAATGGTAACCTCTTGAAAAACTATTGTATAATATCACAACCAGGATGTTGACATTGAATCAGGCAGAGTATAGAACATTTCCATCACAGGATCCATCATGTTGCCCTTTTGTAACCCTGTCTACTTCCCTCCTATCCCCAGCCCCTCCTTAACTCATAGCAACCACTAATCTAGTCTCCATTTCTATAATTTTGTCACTTCAAGAATGTTATATGAATAGAATCATATGGTATGTAACCTTTTGGGATTGGATTTTTTCACTCAGCATGATTCTCTGAAGATTTATCTAGGTTGTTGTATATACTAGTAGTTCATTCCTTTTCATTGCTAAGCAGTATTCCATGCTATGGGTGTAACACAGTTTGTTTGATTATCCATTGAATAACACCTGGGCTATTTCCAGTTTTTGGATCTTACAAATAAAACAATTGTAAACATTGTCTTGATGTTTTTGTGTGAAACTAAGTCTTCATTTTTCTGTAAATGCCCAGGAATGCAGTTTTTAGATCATATGGTAGTTGTATGATTCATTTTTTAAGAAAGTGCCAAACTGTTTACCATTTTGCATTCCCACCAACAATGTGTGAGGGATCAGTTTTCCACATCTTTGTCAGCATTTGGTGGTGTCATTTTTTTTATTTTAACCATTCTGATATGTGTATATTGTATGTGTATTATGGTCTAATTGCACTTCCCTAAATTAATGAAGTGGAACATACTTTTATATGATTATTTGTCTTTATATATCTTCTTTGGTGAAACATCTCTTTTGTATCATTGGATTGTTTGCTTTTTAAATGCTGAATATTAGGAGTTCTTTATATATTTTAGATACTGGTCCGTTATCAGATGTGTGGTTTGCAAATATTTTCTCACATAGTGTGAGAAGTTTTCATCTTCTTATCAGTGTCTTTCTCAGAGCGAAAGTTTAAGTTTTGATGATGTGGAGTTTATCAATTTTCCCTTTATGAATTGTGTTTTTGGTTTTAAGTGTAAAAATACTTTGCAAAGCTCTCAATCCCAAAGATTTTTCCTAGGATTTATTCTAAAAATGTGATAGTTTTATGTTTCACATTTAATGTCATGATCCATTTTGAGTCAATTGCTGCGTAAGGTGTGAGGTTTTCATCAAGGTTCATTTTTTGCCTATGGGTGTCCAATTGTTTTGGTAATTTTGTTGAAAAAGAATTTCATCCTCCATTAAATGGATTTTTTTACATTTGTGAAAAATCATTTGGATGTATATGAGTGGGTATATTTCTTGGTTTTCTATGCTTTTGCATTTGTCTATATATCTGTCTGACCCAATACCACACAGTTTTGGTTACTGTAGCTATATAATAAGTCTTTAGCTCAGGTAGACTGATTTTATCCACTTTATTCTGCTTTTTCAAAATTGTCTTAACTATTCTCATCTCCTTGCCTTTCCATATAAATTTTAGAATAGTCTATTTTCGCAAAAAAAAAAAAAAAATCTTGCTGGGGTTTTGATAGGAATCACATTAACCCTGGGAAGAACTGACATCCTTACTAGGTTGAGGCTTCGAATTGATGAACATGGTATATCTTATTTAGATCTTCTTTGATTTCTTTTATTAGCTGTGCATAGTTTACAGCATGTAAGTTCTGTACCTGTTTTGTCAGATTTACAAATACAGAGCACAAAAAATTTTCCCTTTTTTTGAGCTACTGTAAATGGTACTGTAGTTTTAATTTTGCTGTCAATATGCTTATTACAAGTATATAGAAGTATTGAGTTTTGAATATTTATCTTACATTCTCTGACCTTGCTGAACTCACTTCCGGGATCTAGGAATTTTTCTGTAGATTCCTTAAAATTTTTTTTTTAATTTTTTTTTCAACGTTTATTTATTTCTGGGACAGAGAGAGACAGAGCATGAACGGGGGAGGGGCAGAGAGAGGGAGACACAGAATCGGAAACAGGCTCCAGGCTCCGAGCCATCAGCCCAGAGCCTGACGCGGGGCTCGAACTCCCGGACTGGGAGATCGTGACCTGGCTGAAGTCGGACGCCCAACCGACTGCGCCACCCAGGCGCCCCAAAATTTTTTATGTAGACAAGCATGTTATCTGAAAATGGGGATTTTATTTCTTCATGTTCAGTTTTTATCCCTTTTCTTGCCTTTTTACAGTGGTTTAGTTCTATGTTGAAGAAGAGTGGTGAAAGTCCTTTCTTCCAATCTTAGGGGAAAAGCAGTCAGTCTTTTACCATTAAGTAAAACTGTTATCTGTACAATTTTGTAGATGCTTTTTATCAAGTTGGGGAAGTTTCTTTCTTCCTATATTTCTGAGAACTTTTATTATGAATGAGTATTGAATTTTTGTCAATTGCTTTTTCTGCATCAATTAATATACTCGTGTGATTTTTTTTTCTTTAGCCTGTTATGTTTGGTTATGTTAATTGATTTTTGAACTCTGAACCAGGCTTGCATTCCTGTAATCACTCAGATAATTTTAAATGAGAAAGGAGAGGTTAAAGGAAAAAGATCTATATCTCCTTCTTCATTCTCCAATGGAAATTATTTAAAGCACTAGAATTAGGAATTTTAGAATCTTTTATAGTCTTAGTTTTCTTTGCTTTGTTTTTAAAAAAATTTTTTAATGTTTATTTTTTGAGAGAGAGAGAGAGACAGTGTGTGAATTGGGGAGGGGCAGAGAGAGAGGGAGACACAGAATCTGAAGCAAGCTCCAGGCTCTGAGCTGTCAGCACAGAGCCCGACATGGGGCTCGAACTCATGGACTGTGAGATCATGACCTGAGCCAAAGTCAGCCCCGGTGCCCAGGTGCCCCGGTTTTCTTTGTTTTAAAAAATATGTATTTATTGAGTGTTAGTTCATAACCCTCCTGGGAGCTTCCGAGGTGTAATTTGAAATTAGTCCCTGTACTCAAGAGGGCAGGAAGAGGCCAAAAATTGAGGCAGACCACTCCAGGTTGGGAGGTGGCAGTTTTATTTGCAAAAGGAACTTATGTATGAAGTTTGTCTTGGGCAGCAGCAAGATGAATGGATCCTTGCATTCACCCACCAATACATAAAACCTTATAAAGCATCCCAAAGTCGGCTCAGTCATGTATACTGTGTAGGTGTTTTCAATATCATATATTACTATCTCAAGGCTATGTCCTTGGAGCAGCCTCTGGGAGTGGGGGAGGCAAGTGGAACCCACATTTCAAGGACAGGGGAGGGAGTAAAGAGCTTTTGAGTGTCTAGGTCTAGTTAATAGGTGAATTGGTGGTCGCATCTTTTTGAAGATGTTCCACAAAACTAAGATATATATACCATACCAATTCACCTAGGTTGTAGTTTTCTATTTTCCAAATAAATATAGTATATCTTTCTCTTATCTAACTCTTCTCAAGAGGAGTGTTAAGAACAGGAATTCCAAATACCCTTCCTTTAATGTTCTTTAATTAATAGTTGTGTTATGGATGATTTCCTTCAGAATAATATGAGAAGTCTTTGGAGAATCTCATTTAATTTTTAATGAAACAAAAGATTTTTAAAAGTGTTATCATCATCTTAGGTTACGGTGGATTTCAGAACCATTCTCCTATAATAATTGTTTTGTTTTATTTCCTTTTAGCCCTTTTCTTTTCCTAGCCAGATTTTTATGTTGTTTTACATATTTGCAATAGTAGCATATTACAATTGACTATTCTACTTTTCACTACTTCCCTATTGCTGGGCAATAAAAAATTTCAGATTTTTAATTTGTATATAAAACAACCTTGTAATTATTTTGTTGCATAAAACTTTTGTCACATTTTGCATTTTATTCTTAAGATGTATTTCTAGAAGTGGGAATTTGAGCATATATAGCCAGAGAGATTTCAAAAAGTGATGATACACAGTTAAGAAGAAACTAGTGGTTCTCTGCTGGGCAGAAGTTTCTGAATATTATGAAGCAGAAGTGCTTTCTCTTTGGTCTCCACCACAGAAGTGAGATGATGAAGGGAATGTCAGTCATCATTTGAAAAGCATGGCAAGAAGATGTACTTGTGCTGCTGCTGTGACTCTAAGGCCTACCACTTTTAGAAGTTGATGTGGCAAAGGTGGCTATCCTGCCAAGTAGAAGAGAAAGTATAGCTGTGGTGTAAAGGCTAAAAGTTGAAGTACCACTGGGACCAGTCCAGTGAGTCATGTAAAAGTTGTATACCACCCGATTCAGGCATGGATTCCATGAACGAGCAACACCTGAACCCAGGAGGGCAGCTGTTGCATTATCCGGTTCATCCTAAGGATTTCAGCAGTTAGTCATGAAATGAAAGTTTTTGAAGGAACTAGTAACTTCATGAAAACAAGAAGCAAAACAATAGGCTACTTAGAAGTTTAATAAAGAACCATGGAAAGTGATAGCTAAAAGGACCTCTCCTGGAGTCAGAGCAAGCCTTAAAGACTTACCCAAAACTGCCCTGGAAGGGATCCAAATTTAATTGCATCAGACTGTAAAGCAATTTGTACCCCTAGGCCATTGTCAAAATCAGTAGACTGGTCAGCTAGCAATTAATAGAGGCTAATATTTAGATGATACCAGTAGAGACAGGCCAGCTAGAAACTTAATACAAGATCAGGGACAGAGAAAGGTAGGCTGGCTAAATCCACTGTCATCCCAAGAGAATGGTTTAGAGAGACTATGAACATGCTGATGGTAAATGAATCAGAGTGATTGTGCACATACCTTGAGAAGCAACATCAGAAGCTGTACACTGCAAGGAAAATATACTTCATGGAAACTGTCCAGAGGAGGGAGGGTGGGAGGGCAGGAGGAAGTACAGACCACAATAAGCCCTGAGGTGGGGAGGAGTATTCCTGAGTATTCAGAGTATTCAGGAGTATTCCGAGTTGTTACAATATGGTATCTTAAATGTCCAATTTTCAACAACAATTTGATTTTCAAAGAAACAGGAAAGTGTGACTCATCCACAGGTAAATAAAGCAAGTAAAAGAAACTGCCTTTGAGAACCGTTTATAATTTCTATATCCTTATTATTATTCTCTATTGATGAGACATTGTCATCATACATTCCTTTACTTCTTTAAACATGGTTTCCTTTAGTTCTTTGAACTAAAATATTTACTTATATATTAAAATATTTATAGTTATTTGAACTAAAATATTTAGAATAGCTGCTTTGAATCCTTTATCTGTTAAATTTGACTATTATATACTTGCTCTCTTTTATTCTATCAACTTATTTTAAAGATATATTAATTAAAAAGTAATTACAACAATATATTATGGGACTTATTTCATATAGATGTAACATGTAAAATTCTAATAGCACTAAAGAGGGGAGGAGGAAATAGAGCTATATAGTAATAATATTTCTGTATTTATCTGGAAGTAAACGGTTCAACAATAATAGTTGGAAATGTCAATACAGCACTCTCAGTAAGGAAGAGAGCAACTAGACAGAACATCAACAAGGAAATAGAAGACTCCAACAAAACTAAAATCAAACTAGAGTTAACATATCTATGTTAACAACAGTAGAATACACGGTTTTCTCAACTACATGAATGATCCTCTAGGATAGTCCAAATGTTAGGCCATAAAACAAGCCTCAATAAATTTAAAAGGATTCAAATCATATTCTCCCACCAGAATGCAATTATTAGGAATCAATAAAAGAAGGAAATTTGGGAAATTCACAAGTAAATGGAAATTGAACAACGCACTCCCCAATATCAGTAACTCAAAGAAGAAATCACAAAGAATAAAGAAAATTAGATTAATGAAAATGAAAAAATGTGCCCAAATTTACAAGATGCCAATTCAAGCAATACTTACAGGGAAATTATAGCTTTATAATTTATGTCTATATGTTTTTAAAAAAGAAAGATCTCAAATCACTAATCTAAGCTGGAAAAAGAGAAGCAAACTAAATCTAAAGGAAGTGGAATGAAAGAAATTATGAAGATTAGAGCATGAATTAATAGAAAACAAGATGGGAAACAGTAGAAAACATCAAAAAAACACAAAAGGTTGTTCTTTCACAATATCAACAAAATTGATAAAACTTTAGTTAGAATGAGTAAGTGTGTGTGTGTGAGAGAGAGAGAAGTCAAATTACTAAAACTAGGGATGAAAGGGGGACATCACTACCAATCATACAGAAAATAAAAGGATTATAAGGGAATATTATGAGCAACTAAATGCCAAAAATTACATAATTTAGGCGAAATCAATGTAAATTCCCAGAAAGACAGAAAGTACTGAAACTGTTAAGAAAAAATAGAAAATCTAAATATATCTATAACAAGTAATTAAATTGAGTTAGTGATTTCAAAACATCCATAAAGAAACGTTTAGACCCAGGTAGCTTTAGTTGTAAATTCTTCCAATGCTTAAAGATGAATTTTGTTTTTGGTGAAAATCCCTGACTTAATATCATACTTAATGTTGAAAGACTGAATGCTTTCCCCTTTTCTTGTCAGTAGCAAGATAAGAATGCTGTCTGCACCCCTTCTAATTCACCACTGCACTAGAGGTGCTAACCTGGGCAATTAGGCAAGAAAAAGAAATAAATGGCATCAGATTGGTAAAGAAGTAGAACTATCTTTATTCATAGATGACATGATCTTGGATATGAAAAATCCTAAGGAGTCTGCTAAAAACCTAAAATTAATAAATGAGTTAATCAAGGTTGCAGGATATAAGATCAGTGTACAATAATCAATTACATTTCGATATATTAGCAATGAACAATCCAAAAATGAAATGAAAACAATTCCATCAGATGGGATTGCATCAAGAGGAGATAAAGTACTTAGGAATAAATTTAACAAAAGTAGTGCCAAACTTATACTTTACAAAACTAGAAAACATTGCTAAAAAAATTTAAAGAGGACCTAAATAAATGGAAAGACATCCCATATTCATGGATTAGAAGACTAAACACTGTTAAAAAGGTAATACTACCCTAAAGTGACCTCCAGATTTAATACAATGCCTATCAGCATCCCAGCTTGTTTCTTTGTAGAAGTTAACAAGGTGATACAAAATTAATGTGGAAGTTCAAGTAAAACAATCTTGAAAAATAACAAAATTAGAGAACTAACACTTCCCATTTTCAAAACTGACTACAAAACTACAGTAATCAAGATAGTGCAATACTAGCATAAGAAAAGACATATAAGTCAGTAGAACAGAATTGAGAATCCAGAAACAAACTCTTACATTTGTGGCCAAATGATTTTCAAAAAATTGATGCCAGTACAATTTAATGGGGAAAGAATAGTCTTTTCAGTGAATGGTACTGGGACAACTGAACATCTGCATGGAAAAGAATGAACTTGGATTCCTATCACATACCATAAGATGGATTATAGTCCTGTAGGTAAGAGCTAAAATTATAAAACTTAATTAGGAAGTAGAAGTAAACCTTTGTGACTTTTGGTTAAGTAATCCACATCAAAATCACAAGCAACACAAGAAAAAATAAAATAATTTTATCAAAATAAAAACTTTTGTGCTGCAAATAAATTAAAAATATAATGCACAGACTGGTTAAAAATTATAAAGCATATATGTAAGAGAATCATATCTAGAAAATATAAAGAACTCTTACAACTTAACTAAAAAAATTGTCAAAAGATCTCAATAGACATTTCTCTATAGAAGAGACATAAATAGCCAATAAGTACATGAAAAAGTGCATAATATCATTAACGGAGAAATGCAAATCAAACTAAAGCATTTCACAACCACTAGAATGGCTGTAAAATAATTTTAAAAACAATAACAGGTATTGGCAAAGATGTAAAGAATTTGGAGCATTCAAAATTCAGACATTGCTATTGGAAATATAAGTTCACTTTGGAAAATATTTTGGCAGTTCTTCAAAATGTTAAAAATAGGATTACCATAAAGTCCAGAAACTTTACTCCTGTGTATCAAAGAGGAATGAAAATAGAGGTCCACTCTAAAACTAAGAACAAATGTTCTTAGCAGCATTATTTATACTAGCCAGAAGGTGTAAATAACTTATATGTTCCTACACCTATGCAACCAAATGTTATTTGTCAATAAAAGCAATGAAATATGGATACGTGCTATAACATGGATGATCCTTGAAAACATTATGCTAGGTAAAGGAAACAAGTCACAAATGACCACATATAAATTATGTTATTCCATTTATTTGAAATGTCTAAAAGAAGACAGATTATAGAGCCAGATAATAGATTGGGAAATGCCTAGGGATGGTGCTGCAGCAGGTGGGGTGGGTGCAGAGTGACTGTTAATCGATACTGAACTTCATTTTGGGATGATGAAACAGTTGTAACACTAGAGTATGAGAATGTGGCATGTTTGCACAACTCTGTTAATATATTAAAAACAATTATTTTTTCCATTGGATATAATTTCCTACTTTGTCAAAAATTAGTTGACCATATAGTTGTGGGTCCATTTCTGGGTTTTCTATTTTGTTCCATTGATCTGTCTGTTTTTGTGCCAGTGCTGTACCATCCTGATGACTACAGCTTTGTAATATAGCTTGTAATACAGATTGTAATATAGCAATCCAGAGTTGTGATACCACCAGCTTTGCTTTACTTTTTCAAGATTGCTTTGGCAATCGAGGTCCTTTGTGGTTCCATACACATTTTAGGTTTGTTCTAGCTGTGTGAAAAATTCTGGTATTATTTTGATAGGGATTATGTAGATTTTGGGCAGTAGTATAGACATTTGGATAATATTTCTCTTATGATCCACAAGCATGGAATATTTTTCATTTCTTTGTGTCTTCTTCAGTTTCTTTCATGAGTGTTCTATAGTTTTCAGCGTACTCATCTTTTACCTCTTTGGTTAGGTTTATTCCTAAGTATCTTATGGGTTTTGGTGCAGTTGTAAATGGGATCAGTTCCTTGATTTCTCTCTCTGCTGCTTCATTATTGGTGTATAGAAATGCAACTGATATCTGTACATTGATTTTTTATCCTATGATTTACTGAATTCATGGATCAGTTCTAGCAGTTTTGTAGGAGTCTTTTGGATTTTCTATATAGAGCATCCTGTCATCTGTGAATAGTGAAAGTTTGACTTCTTCCTTTCCAATTTGGATGTCTTTTATTTCTTTTTGTTGTCTGATTGCCAATGCTAGAACTTCAAGTACTGTGTTAAATAACAATAGTAAGAGTGGACATCTCTGTCTTGTTCCTGACCACATAGGAAAAGCTCTCAGTTTTTCCCTATTGAGGATAGTATTACCTGTGGGCCTTTTGTATATGGCCTTTATGATGTTGAGGTATGTTCCCTCTCTGTACTTTGTTGAGGCTTTTTATCAAGAACAGATGCTGCACTTTGTCCAATACTTTTTTCCTGCATCGATATTACTCAGCCATAAAAAAGAATGAAATCTTGCCATTTGCAATGATGTGGATGGAGCTAGAGTGTATTATGCTAACCAAAATAAATCAGAGAAAGACACCATAGAATTTCACTCATATGTGGAACTTAAGAAACAAAACAGATGAACATAGGGGAAAGAAAAAAGAGAGAGAGAGAGAGAAACAAACCATAAGGGACTCTTAACTATAGAAAACAAACTGAGGGTTGCTGGAGGGGAGGTGGGTGGGGGATGGGCTAAATGGGTGATGGGTTTTAAGGAGGGCGCTTGTTTGTAATGAGCATTGGGTGTTTAACTTAAGTGATGAATCACTAAATTCTACTCCTGAAACTAATATTACGCTATATGTTAACTAACTATAATTTAAATAAAAACTTGAAAAAAAATCCAATTGAATTGTACCTTTTATTTATTTATTTGAATTGTACCTTTTAAATGGGTGAGTTGTATGGTACGTAAATTATATTCCAATAAAGCTGCTGCTGCTGCTGCAAAAAAAGTCATGCTTCATTTTGTATTCTTGCTAGCAAAGTGTATGTACTTGCCATTGCCCATTAAAAAATTTTTTTTTTCTTTTTAGAGAAAGAGAGAGTGCATGCGTGAGTGGGGGAGAGGGCCAGAGGGGAGAACAAGATGGGGGGGCGGAGAGAATCTCAAGCAGGCTCCATGCTCACTGCAGAGCCCGACGCAGGGTTCAATCCCATGACCCTGGGATAATGACCCAGGCTGAAATCAAAAGTCAGACGCTCAACCGACTGAGCCACCCAGGTGCCATGCCATTGCCCATTTTAATGTTAACCAATACACACTAAGAAATCTGCCAATTTGATAAACTAGAACGGTGGTTCAGCTGAGAGATAGTTTGCTCCCCTGTGGCCATTCAGCAATATCTGGAGACATTTTTGATTGTCACAACTGGGGTGGGGGAATGCTACCAGCCTCTAATAAGTAGAGGCCAAGGATGCTGCTAAATATCCTACAGTGCATAAGGCATCTCCCTACACCGAATAATTATCCACCCCAAAATGTCAGTAGTGTCAAGATTAAGAAACCCTGTACTAGAAATAGCATCTTATTTCAATTTATACTCACTTGAATATTAGTAAGGGTAGTTTTTTTTCCCCACATGTTTACTAATGAGCTTTATTTTATAAATCATCTGTTCATATCATTAGTTCGTATTTCTCATCAATTTGTATGAGTTCCTTTTAGTAGTAAGATATTAGCCATTTTATTTATTGAGTTTCTTTTTAAAATTTTTTAAAAACTTGAGTATAGTTGAGACACAATGTTACATTAGTTTCAGGTGTACAACATAATGATTCAATAAGGGTATACTGATGCTGTGCTCACCTGTAGTATAGCTACCATTTGTCACGATACAAACAGTATATTTTTCCAGTTTCCTTATAAATTTCCATTAGGTTTATAATCAATATGTTTATTTTTTATATGGCTATACATCATTTTTAATTATATCTAGTCTAGACAGTTCTTCCCTACCTGCTCACCCCTCCCCCAATAATTTCATTTTTATTAAATTCTTTTTTCTTAGAGTTTTACTTTTGCATATTTAACTTAAAAAAAATTTTTTTTTACGTTTATTTATTTTTGAGACAGAGAGAGACAGAGCATGAACGGGGGAGGGGCAGAGAGAGAGGGAGACACAGAATCGGAAGCAGGCTCCAGGCTCCGAGCCATCAGCCCAGAGCCCGATGCGGGGCTCAGACTCATGGACCGCGAGATCGTGACCTGAGCTGAAGTCGGATGCTCAACCGACTGAGCCACCCAGGCGCCCCGCATATTTAACTTTTTAAATACATGTATAATTTATTGTAATGTGTATTATGAGATAAGGAATACTTTTTTTCTACATAATCAATGTCTGATCTTCTTTTGAAGAAACATTTGGCTTACAGAGCATTTTTGAGGCTCAAGATAACCTTCATAAAATGAAGCTTTCCACAGGTTTATACAAGAGAGAGAATGTGCAGTTATTCCTTATCTTCCTTAACTATGAAATGCGATAACATTCTATAAGGTAGTTAGGTGTTTGTAACTCACCTAACTCAGGACAAAGCAGTAGTCATGTATATCACCATGTCAATCTTGCAGAATTATATAAAGAAATATCAACACTGGAAATGGAAATTATTTGCAGTTTGGGATTATTAATAAGTCTTTACTTAAATTAATTTTGATCCTATCAAAAAAATTGGAGTTGGAGAAAGTGATCCTGTGTGTATATTTGGTAAGAAGGAGGATATTTCTAATTAAGAAATTAAAAGGGGTTTTGAATTTATAACCTAATACAGAAATTTTATGAGTCTCTGATAATCAGTTCAATAAATGAATGGGAATAAGTATAGATATCTTCCTATTATTGTACAGATGGAGAATGAGTTAGATTCTGCTCGCTCTGAAATAGAACTCCTCAGGAGTCAGATGACAAATGAGAGAATCTCTATGCAGAATCTAGAAGCTTTGCTGGTGGCCAATCGAGACAAAGAATATCAGTCTCAGATAGCGCTTCAAGAAAAAGAATCTGAAATTCAGCTTCTCAAAGAACACCTTTGTTTGGCAGAAAGTAAAATGTGAGTTGGTTAGCAACATAATAGCATAAAGTCATATTTTAAATAATTTTTATACTTTATAGGGTAGTCGAATTTTAAAGCTGGAATTTAGACAATTTAGTGCCCATCTTCTGCCATCGGTTAAACTGAGGACCAGAAACATTGTGATTTGCCTAAGATTTATTATTCATTTCTATTATATATTTATCTAAATGCGTCTAAATTTAAATTTAACCATCTCTGTTGATTATTTCCAACAGAGCTTTGGATACAGTAGAATGTCTGACCTAAAATATTACCTTGTAGAAATATTATAACAAGTTCTTAGAAAAAAAATTAAGCACTTAGGAAACCAGAAGAATGTTTCTATTTGTAGACCCACCTGGTATTGTTACCTAGTCTTTAGACTTGTCACATAGTATTTCCTTATGTACCTGTAAGTATATACTGGGTACTTGGAAGAACTCCCACATTCATATAATACTGAAGACCTTGCTTAGAGTACTGATTTTAGCTTAAAATTTTTTTAAATTTATTTTTGAGAGAGAGAGACAGAGAGTGAGCAGGAGAGGGGCAGAGAGAGAGAGAGAGAGAGAGAGAGAGAGA
>NW_024412441.1:18962053-18979731 GCF_014898765.1 Herpailurus yagouaroundi | reverse complement strand
AGAGAGAGAGAGAGAGAGAGAGAGAGAGAGAATCTGAAGCAGGTTCCAGGCTCAGAGCCCAATGCGGGACTCAAACTCACGAACCGTGAGATCATGACCTGAGCGGAAGTCGGACCCTTATCAACTGAGCCACTCAGGCACCCCTTGGCCTCTTTTTTTTCCCCCAAGCATCCATATCACCATTAGCATCTTATTACAAGACTCTTAGCTGGAAGATTCAGTAGAAATGCCTGCCTATATAGTGAATGTTTTTATTACTAAACTTGGTGACCTCTCACAAAAACTGATGGGGACCCTCAGCCTCTATTCTTATGTCCCATCTATGACACTTTTTCATCCAGCCTCATCTGAGCATGGGACCTGGAAAAGATAGGAATCATGGTCTCAGTAATCAGTCACTCTGGAGCCCCTGACTGAGCAAAGGCTGCAAAGCCAGGGCCAGTTTCCTTGAGAAACTGTTGTCAGGTTATGGCAGCTGTGAGTCATTCTTTCCATCACCACAGCTGGGATTCAACCGGTTCAGCAGGATCATTTTCTCAAGCTGGTTTGTGGAAATTGGCCTTAGTGAAATGTGCCCAAACCCCCACCTTCAGGGGTACATTCTGTTTTAGACTGGTTGATAAGTACTATCATTCAGAACTAGTAAGCATAATCAACATTAGTGTTCTTAGTCTCTAAAGTTTAGATTTTAGTAGTTAACATTGCAGTTCTGAAGGCAAGCAAAGAGGATAGAATGTTCTATGTAAGCAGCATTCATTGTTGTCATTGTCTTCCTTATGATAGTGTGCCTAATGACAGGGTTTTTGAGGCACTGTTTACCCCTAAAGAAAATCCTGCTAAATTGAAGAGATTTTATGTTTTTAACAGTTTGGATATCAAATTTCATTACAAATTGTGTAAATCAAATTTCATTATAAGTATGTGTAAAGCACTTGGTTGATTTACTAAATATATATAATAGACTAAATTAATCATGGTGTTTTATTATTTGGTTATAGTACTACTTTACATATAATACCTTAAAGTACTTTAAAAATAGATAATATAGATAGATAATAGATAATATTATCCCATCTAAACATAGGGAAACTGACACAGAGGTTTAACTAATTGGATGGGACTGACACAGCTTAAGATTTTCAAGTAGGCTATTTTCATATTTATTACATTTAAAATTGGCATATTTTAGGTGAACTAATATATCCATAAAATCACAGTTTGGCTTGGTTCCAGCTGAGAAGCCATTGCCAATATGGTTTAATGCACTCTAGAAGTCCTTGCCGTATTTTAAGCTTAATCAGCTGTCACTCCTATGTTTTTTTACACAGGGCCATCCAGAGTAGAGATGTGGCCCAGTTCAGAAATGTTGTAACACAATTGGAAGCTGATTTAGACATTACCAAACGACAACTAGGGACAGAGCGCTTTGAAAGGTAAGTTTGTCTCTCTGCAGTGTTCAGTCTGGAAGGCACTTTTTTTTTTTTTTAATTTTTTTTTTCAACATTTATTTATTTTTGGGACAGAGAGAGACAGAGCATGAACGGGGGAGGGGCAGAGAGAGAGGGAGACACAGAATCGGAAACAGGCTCCAGGCTCTGAGCCATCAGCCCAGAGCCTGACGCGGGGCTCGAACTCACGGACCACGAGCTCGTGACCTGGCTGAAGTCGGATGCTCAACCGACTGCGCCACCCAGGCGCCCCTGGAAGGCACTTTTTAAGATAACAACACATTTTGATAATTTCATGATGGTTAGCTTTTAAAGTGTGAACTGAACTACAGTTTTATGACACTATTAATAACATCACTGGATATAAAGTTTAAAAGCCCCTTATTTTGCTTTAGGGAGAGGGCCGTGCAGGAACTTCGCCGCCAGAATTACTCAAGTAATGCTTATCATTTGAATACTACCATGAAGCCAAATACAAAATGTCATTCACCAGAACGTGCTCACCATCGATCTCCTGACCGAGGCCTAGATCGATCGTTAGAAGAGTAAGTAATTTAAAGATCCTTTCTTTGGGTACCATATAGCAATACTTGAGGGAGTAAGGAAGCTCAAAAACAATCTATCATTAATAGTGCTATTTAAATACAATTACATAGGTAATATAGACATAATATATATACATAATAATATACATAGGTATATAGACATAAAAATAAAGTATTTTGATAATTTTATGTAAATTTGCTAAAATGAAAGATCTCCACTCTAATGTTGACATAAATTATATTTTTAAATCTGATTTTCTTTTTGTTCTAAAACAAATTTTTTCATATACTTTCATTAATAAAATATTGGTTAATATAGCGCCATAAAATACTTATGCTTTTGGAAAGTAGTTTATTTTTCAGAAGAGAATATTTTAGATATATTCCTATAAGTCACAAATTTTGTAAAAACATTTGTATTTTGATATAAATTCAAACTTATAAGAAGTTATAAAAAGAAAATAATGCAGAGAACAGCTATATACCTTTTACCCATACTCGTTGTTAAAATTTTACCCCTTTTACTTTCGATGTGTTTGAGGCAACACATTTGCTGTCTCACGTACTCCCACTCTTGCATATATTCCTTCTCTCTCCATATATGCACACACACACACACACACACGCACAGTCACGCACACACGTTTTAAAAACATAAGCAATCTCTCCAGTTCCAAACCATCCTCTCAGGTGTTTTCCTTCCCTTTTTCCATTTTGTATGTGTATGTCCTTTCCTCTATAGTAAGGACCCTGGCTCAACATCAACATGTTTACTCAACAATATGCACATACTCATTTGCTCAATCCCAGAATGCATCTAAAATAGTTTCAAAATTTCTTCACCTGTGTCCCTACAACAAACAGACCAACTTAAAAGTTCAGGATCCATTTGTAATTCCTGTCTTCATACACTATTTTGCACAAATCTTAAGAGTATATAGTCAAATACTCAGTTGATAAATTACTTGGATTAACTTTTTTCCCCCTCTTTTCCTGAGATTATAGTATACAGTTGAAATAACATTAGATTCATTTATTTCACTTTGCTTTTGTTTTTTCATTTTTCCCCTTCCTAGTTTTTTCCTTGATTTAATTTTATGTTTGAATATGTAGACTAATAGGCTTTTAAAAGTCAAAACTCTGCAAATTCTGTATGCCTTCCATCCCATGTCCCCCATATTCCTTTATGGTCTTATGATAATGACATTCAGGTATATTTTTATTTTTATTTTCATATGCAAAAGGTAGCATATTATATATGCTTCTTCACACTTTGCTTTTCTCTCTTTTAGAAGTCACTCCATATTAGTTCATAGTGATTTTCCCCATTCTTTTCTATAGCTGCATAGTATTCCTTTGTATGGATATACCATTATTATGCAAACCTTCTACATTTGGACATTTAGGTGGTTTTCAGCAATTTGAATTTACAAATAAAGCTGTAATGAATAATCTTATCCAAATGTATTTTCGTAATTGTGGAGGTGTATATTCAGGATAAAATCCTAGAATCAGGATTTCTGGGTCAAGGGGTAAATGTGTTATGTATATAGTTTTCTTAAATAGTGCCAAATTCTCCTATATAGGGGTTGTACCATTTTGCACTCCCACTAGATATGGGTGAGAGTGCCTGTTTCCCCACAGCCTCACCAGCAGAGTATACTGTCAAGTTCTTGAATTTTTACCAGTATGGTGGGTAAGAAATGGTACTTAAGTGTAGTTTTAATTTGCATTTTTCTTTTTATGAGTGAATTTGAATATCTTTTCATATGTTTAAGGGCTGTTTTAATATCTCTTATTTTTGAATTATCTATTCCTTTGCCCATTTTTCTACTGGAATTTTTAGTTAAAAATTTTTTTATAAATGTGAGAAATTAGCTCTTTATCAATGATAAATGTTGCAAATATTTTCTTCTACTTTGCCCTTTTTCTTTTGATTTTGCATATACTATTTTTCCCATGGAAAAATGTTTATTTTTATGTAATCAAATTTTTAAATGTATTTTAATGCATCCATATTTCTGTTTATAGTTAGAAAAATCTTTCCTTATACTCAGATAGATAATAGATAATAGAGGAAATAATGTTTTACATACATACATATATATATATTTATATATATATATATATATGGTTTTACTTTTTACATTTAGATTTATGATCCATTTAGAGCCCTTTTTTTTTTTTTACATGGTATGAAGAATGGATCTAATTTTACCTTTTTCCAAATGACCAACCAGTAGTCCTAAGAAAAGATTTTGCTCCAGTGGTTCAAGTTTCTTTTTAGACTTTCTCTTTTATTCCTTTGGGTCTATTTATGTTCCAGTCCCACACTACTTTAATTATAGAGCCTTTGTAATATTTTTAGTTTTGGGGGGGCTAGTCTGATGGTTTGCTAGTAAACTGACTCTCCAAGGAAGGCGAAGGAGAAGCCCTGACTTGTAGCATTTGACAGTTTCAGTAGTGTAAATATGCCCACTGTGGGGGCATTCTTTCTTTCTTTTATTGAAGTGCAGTTGACATACAATGTTATAGTAGTGTCAGGTGTACAACATAGTGATTACACAATTCTATATGTTGCACAGTTTCAAGCAACCAAGCTGGTTTAACCACCAGCTCACAAAATTCCTGAATATTTACAATCAACTACGAGCCAGCTCCAGCATACCAAAGGGCTAGTGCTTATAAGAGCTCTTCCTTTTAAGTGTTGACCTATATTTTCTTGTGAGTTTATTTTCCATATGAAATTTGGGGTCAATTTATCTAGTTCCATTTAAAAAAAAAAACCTTGGGATTTTTATTAGAATCACATTAAACTTATAAATTAACATGTGGAGAAATGACATCTCAATAATGTTGAGATGTCCTAACTAAGAAGAGATATGTCTTTCCATTTGTTCAAACTCACTTTGTGTCATTCAAGAATGACTTGTAGTTTTCTTTATACAGGTTTTGAACACTTCTTGTTAAGTTTATTCCTAATTATTTTATCTTTAGATTTTTCCCTCATTCATTATATCTTCAAATATGCTGTTTTTACATGTAAATTTATCATGTTGCTTTGCTAAATTTTTTTATTATTTCATTAAGTTTTGTCATTGATTTTTTAGAAAATTCCAAGTATATTATCATGTCATCTGCAAAAAGAGATCATTTTGTTTCTTCTTCTATTTTTATCTCTTGAATTGTATTCTCCAGTTCATTGCATTACCTAGTATCTTCAGAATAGTGATAAATGGTAGTGAAGAAAATGGGCATCTTTGTTTTGATTCTGACCTTAAGTGGGAATACCTCTAGGGTTTGTCAAATAAGTATAAGATGCTGGCTTTAAGATTGAGATGTAAATGTTTTATAATATCCACTCATTTTTATCTTCTCAAGATTATTTTAATTAGGAATGGGTGTTTTTTCAGCATCTATGGAGATATGGTTTTTCTCTTTAGAACTATTAATATGAGAATTATATTAAAATATTTTCAAATATTGAACCATCTTTGAATTTGTGGTATAAACCCTGCTTTGTTTTAGTATATTCTTAATGTTCACTAATATTTTATTTTAGATTTGTGTATTAATATTTATAAACAACATTGGTCTGAATTTTTTTCTTTGCCCTATCTTACCAAGTTTAGATATCAACGTTATCTTTGCTTCAGAAAAGGAATTGGAGAGTTTTTCATTTACTATGCCTTGAAACAATTTATGTAGTTTGTGATTATCTGATCTCTAAGGATTTGGTTCTTTCTGTTTTGTGGGGTATATACTTCCTTGATAAATTTTTTTTTGTTTTTTGTTTTAAACTTTCCCTATATTCTGTTTATCTAAAAATTATCCATTTCCTTTCAGTTTTTTAATTTATTGCACAGAAGGAACCAATGCTATATCTTATGAATTTAAAAATTTTCTCTGTATCAATAGTTATATGCCATTGTCATTTCTTAATTGTGTATGTGTGCTTCCCTCTCCTATTTCTTGGTTACTTTAGCCAGTGTTTTGTTTACTTTGTTCATTGCTTCAAAGAACCAGCATTTTGACTTACTGATTTATTTTTCTTTATCTTATTAATTTATGGTTTTGCTTATATTATTTTCTTCCTGTGCTTTTTATTTACTTTGTTGGATTTTTTCCTTAGTATTTTTAAGTTAGGAACTCATTTATTGCCATTCTTTCATTCTTATTGATGTAAATATTTAGGGCTATGAATTTTCCAGTGACCATTGCTTTAAATATATCCCACAGATTCTGATATGTAATATTTCGTTACCATTATTTTTCAGAAATTCTCTAATTTCTATTTGTATTTTCACTTTTATCCAAAAGTTATTTGACGGAAAATCTTTAACCTTCCAATAAGAAGGGCTTTTTGCATTTGTGTTTCATTTTTTAATTTCTGGTGTTATTTTGTGATTAGAGTATTTTCTATAATATTTCTATTTTGTGTAACTACTGAGACTTTCTTTAAAAATTTTTTTAAAATATTTATTTTTGAGAGAGAGAGACACAAAGTGTGAGTGAGGAAGGGGCAGAGACAGAGGGAGACAGAATCCCAATCAGGCTTCAGGCTCTGAGCTGTCAGCACAGAGCCCAACACAGGGCCCGAACTTACCAACCGCGAGATCATAACCTCAGCCGAAGTCAGATGCTCAACTGACTGAGCCCCCCAGGCACCCCTATTGATATTTTCTTTGTACTTTACTACATGATAAATATTTGTGGGTAGCTCATGTGCACTTGAAAAGATATATTCTTTCTTATCAAGGTATATATTTCTAGTATATATATATATATTTAAAAGATTTACCTTTTTTATTTTATTAGTTCTTTTGTTTTACTAAAAATCTTCAATTATTATTATATTTTTATTTCTTTTTGTATCTCCTATAAATTTTGTTTTATGTAGGTGGTGTACCACTTTATTTGTTGCATAGATATTATGAACATTATGTGTGTGCACTAATATCCTCATTGTGGGATGTGGATTTTATGAAGTGTACTTTTCTGATACATTTAATTTTTTGGATGTGGGAGGGGCTCGGTGTCTACCTTGTCTGGTATTAAGAGTTACAAGTACTTATTGTCTCCATCTGGCTGGCAAACCTTTGTCCATCTCTTTATTTTTAGCTTTTCTGAATCACTGCATTTTGGGTACCTCTCATGTTTATAGCATGGATTTAAGTTTTGCTTTATGGGCTGTTTTGAAATAATGGATGAGTTAAACTTTTTCACATTATTAATATGATTGAAATTTGGTATCAACTCTGTCATGTTATCTTATGATAACTTTATCATGTGACATTTATTGTATTTTTCAATTTGACTTTTCTTCTTTACTTTTTATAATTTCTTTGATATTTAAGACGTTTGTACTTTATTATAGTAGTCTCCTTTCTATTAATAATTTTAATAGTGCCCTTAATTCCCTTTTTTCTTATTTAAGCTTTGCTGGTAGTTTGAATGATATACTTTGACTACCACCTATTATCTAGACAATAGTCAATGGTACTTCATTTACTTTCCCTAACCACTGATCTCTCTCCTATCCCTATAGTTTTGCCTTTTCAGTGTTATCATATAAATAAAATCATGTATGTAGCTTCCAATGGCTTTTACTCAGAATCATATATTAGAGATTTATCCAGATTATTGTGTGGATCAGATGTTGTCGTATGTTCCTTTTAACTGCTGAGTTGTATTTCCTTGTATGTTTATGTCACAGTTTTGTTTGCTTTGTTACACTATTTTGAAATGACTACAGTCTCACAATAGTTGCAAAAATAGTACAGGTAATCCTTCCTCCCAGCATCCCTAATGGCAATATTTTACAAACCAGGAAATTGATATTGGTACAATATAATTAATTAGTCCATAGGCCTTTTAGATTTCATTCATTTTTACATGCACTCATATGTATGTGTGTGCACGGTTTTTTTACACACCATACATATACCACAATTACAAGCAACATACTGTACTATATTCTCTATCAGCACCAAGGAACTTGCTCCCTTATTATACCTTTTTATGGTCACAAGTCTCCCCTTCTCCGCCCTGACAAACACTAATTTGTTTTCTCTATCTTTAATTCTGTCATTTTGATAATGTTATATAAATGGAATTACACACAGTATGTAACTTTTTGAGATTGGATTTTTTCATTTAGCACAATGCCCATGAGATCGATCCAAGTTGTTGTATTTATCAATAGTTCATTTCTTTTTATTGTTGAATATTATTCCATGATAGCGATGTACCACAGTTTGTGAAAGCTGAATGAAAAAAATACATTGTATATGTTTTCCTTCACAGACGCTGGGGAAAAAAACCTTAAGAATTGCCAAAGTAATGTTACAATACATTTTTTATACATGGGTGAAATCATTGAGTTAAAAATATTAATCTGCATAATTTTTTTCTCTTTCATAGGAATCTTTGCTATAGAGATTTCTGACATGCGAAAAGATTCTTCACATCCTTGGGAAAGGTCAAAGTTACAAACGTTTTTTTTTTTTTTTGCTATATGATTGCATTTATCTTTTGAATGCTTGACAATGTTAAATGTATTTATTAACTTTGTGCCTCTGAATCTGTGTCCTCATGTGCCATATCGCAGCGGTCCTAAATGATATATAGAAACAGAAATGCATATGGCTCTTTCTATCCATGCAATAATAGTGAGTGTAAAATCTGCTTACTTCACTATTGGACACTGTTATGTTAACTATCCAGAGTAAATAAAGAAGCTTATAAAAAGAGGGAAAAGTGTTTTTACAAAACTGATTTCCTTTCCTTTCTTGATATCTCAAATAATTGGTTGGTTAAATTTTTTCTTTGTGATTTATGCTTTCATGGCTGGTGAAGTTGTGCCAAAATAGGCACAGTTTACCAATACTGGCCTGGGACCCAATATTCCATTTTGGAACCAACCTGACATAAATTCCAGGCCATAATCTGATTTCAAAGCAGCAGATAGTAGGAGTGTGTCAGAGTTTTAAAATCCATAGTATTGTACCACTAATTAACATACATTTTCTGCAATTGTGTTTATCTCTACTATTTTTAGAAAGGTAGGTGATGCTATATTTGTCAAGAATGTAAGATTTTTAAAAAATGTGTGTTTTAATAAGTTTTCTTTAAAACATTAAAGTACTGCAATCAACTTAATTGCCATTTTATTTATTTATTTATTTTTTGCCTATGGCAGGTGTCTATAATGTAGAGTAATAAGTTTAATGATATTTTCCTATTTCTCCTAAAATCTCCTAAATCTCATCTTTTCTCTCCATAGGCTTTGGCTTAATGTTGATATTAAAGCCTGGACAGTACTGTCTTTAACGTTTGATATAAGCTATTTGTATTCTTGCCATTTTAATAAAAAAAAAACCCTAAGTCCTATCATTAATAATAGTCTTATGAAGTAGACAATTTCTCATTTTATATAGCAACTATGCAGTATCACTGCAGTAGGATAGTGTCCTGATTTAGGTCTTGTCTAATAATTAGCACAGTGATATTTTACTATAAATTCATGCTACATATTCATTTTAGTTTGATTTTTGAAAACTTTGAGGTTTATTCATCTAGTTCAAGACAATCATTATAGATTGGTTTTAAAAATTGAATAATTTAAAATAAGATGCCCTTTTGGGGAGCGTGGGTGGCTTAGTCAGTTAAGCATCCCGCTCTCAACTTAAGCTGGGGTCATGATCTCACAGTTCATGGGTTTGAGCCCCACATCGGGTTCTTCTCTGGCAGTGCAGAGACTGCTTGGGATTCTCTCTCTCTCTCTCTTGCTCTCACTCTCTCTCTGCCTATCCCCCTCTCAAGTGTTCTGTCACTCTCTCAAAATAAATAAACTTAAAAAAAATAAGATGCCCTTTTATAAACATTTTAGAGAATAATACATAAAAAGTTGTTCTTGCTAATATTAATATGCTGATAAATGTAAAAATCAATGTTTACCAGGTGATGCAATGACCTAAGCACTAGGTTACCACAACATTAATTTTAGTTTATGTACCTTCTAGAAAAGCTGACAAGGAGCTGAGTGTCGCCTGTCATTTGCACTTAATATATGTTGTATGTGGAGGGCAGTATGTGGGGAGGGGAACATGAGAGAGTAGGAATGAAGTATGAGAGAAAATATTTTCATACTTGATTAGAAGTATACTGTAGTTGACTTGTCCCATTAATTACAGAATATTTAAAGGAAAATTATATAGTGAATATAATGGGGTAAACGTTATCCAAAGTTTGGGAAACAGCAACTATATTCTTTGTTAAAACTCAAAGAAAGGATTTTTTCTTATGGCAATATTTTAAGAACACATATCATTTTAAATGAGATTCAAACCACTTGAGATAAGTACATGACAGCCAATTGATATGGTAGAGACTGTCTAAAGCAATAAAATACACAATGCAAAAACTATACAGACATATTCTTTTCTTGATGATAAAGAAATCTGAAAAAGAGCTCTCAGCTTTGAAATGTCACTTTCAATACAAAACATCTGCTCTTGCTGAAGTAAGGGTGTTTTGAAAGAAGATTGTTAACGCTTTGAGTTAAATATGTCATAGGTGCTGGGTCTTAATGCCCCTAAACTAAGTTCCAGCAATGTCTCCCCCTTGCATTCTCTGCCCTTGTTTCCCCTGGTAGAGTGTCACCAGGTACCATGTCAGATTCCTGAGCCCTGAGCCCACATGCCACCTCAGGTCAGTCCCTTCTGCTCTCATTCCACATTCACTCAACTTAAATATTAATTGGTACTACACAATACTGCTGAAAAAATTAAAGAAGACATAAATAAGTGAAAAGACATCTCATAATCATAGATTAGAAGGCTTAATATTGTTAAGATGGCAATATTCTCCCAAACCATCTTCAGATTAAACATAATTCTTATCAAAATACCAATGGAGGGTTGTTTTTTTTTTTTTGCAGAAATGGAAAAGCCAATCCTAAAATTTATATGGAATTGCAAGGGACTCAGAATAGCCTAAACAATCTTGAAACAGAAGAACAAAGTTGGAGGATACACATTTTCTGGTTACAAAAAGTTACTACAAAGCTGCAGTAGTCAAAATAGTGTAGTACCAGCATAAGGATAGACATATGGATGAATGGAATAGAATTGAAAGTCCAGAAATAAACCCATACATTGATGTTTGACGAAGGTGCCAAGACCATTCAATGGAGAAAGAACAGTCTCTTCAGTAGTGATGTTGGGACAACTGGATAACCACAGGCAAAAGAATGAAGTTAGACCCTTACACACCACATGCAAAAATCAACTCAAAATGGATTATATATCTAAATACAAGTGCTAAAACTATAAAACTCTTTGAGGAAAACATAGAGGCAAATCTTCACAAACTTGGATTTTGCAATGGTTTTTTACATATGACTTAAATGACAAGCAACAACATGAATAGATAAATTGGACTTCATCAGAATTAAAAATATTTGTGCATCAAAAGACACTATCAAGAAAGTGAAAGAGCGCACCTGGGTGGCTCAGTAGGTTAAGCATCAGACTTTGGCTCAGGTCATGATCTCACTGTTTGTGTATTCAAGTCCCGTGTCAGGCTCTGTGTTGACAACTCAGAGCTTGGAGCCTGCTTCAGATTCTGTGTCTCCCTCTCTCTCTGCCCCTCTCTGGCTAGTGCTCTCTCTCTCTCTTTCTCTCTCTGTCTCTAAAAAGTAAATAAACATTAAAAAAAAAAAAGAAAGTGAAAGATAACCCAAATAATAGGAAAAAATATTTGCAAATCATGTATCTGATAAGGGTGTTAGTATCCAGAAAAATAAACAATTTTTACAACCTAACAACAAAAAAAACTCAATTTAAAAATGGGCAAAGGACTTGAATAGGCATTTCTCCAAAGAAGGTAAAGTCAATATGTAGATGAAAAAAGATACTCAACCTCATTAATAATTAGGAAAATGGAAATTAAAACTACAAAACAAATCACTTCACATGCACTATGATGGCTTTATAGAAAAGATAGACAATAACCAATATCAGTTAGAATGTGGAGAAATTGAAACTCATTGCTGGTGGAAATATAAAGTGGTACAGCCACTGTGGAAAACAGTTTGGCAGTTCCTCAATAAATTCAACATAGAACTACCATATGACCGAGCAATTCAACTCCTAGGTATGTATCCAAAGAATTAAAAAAGTATTCAAACAAAAATTTGTGCATGAATATTCATAGCAGCTCTAATTCACAATTAGCAAAAGATGGGAACAACCCAAATGTCCAACTGATGAATGAATAAACAGAATGTGATGTATCCCTACAATAGAATATTACTCAGCCATAAATATGAATGAATTACTCATACATGGTACAACATGGATAGCCCTTGAAAACTAAGTAAAAGAATCCAGACATAAAACTACATATTTTAAGATTCCATTCATATGAAATATCCACAATAGGCAAATCCAGAGAGACAGCAGATTAGTGACTGTCAAAGGACAATGGGGAAGGACTGCTTTGTGGGTACAGGGTTTCTGTTTAAGGTGATAAACAAGTTTTAGAACAGATAATGGTAATGGTTGTACAACATTGTAAATGTACTTAATGCCACTGAATTGTACAATTTTAAATGGTTAAAATGGTAAATATTAAATGTATTTACCACAATAAAAAAGTCATTTCCACAAGGTTTCTCTGACTCCTAACATTGGTCTAACTGGCTCAGATTCTCCTGTAAAAACATCCAACATTTCTCCTTTTCTCCTTTAACTGCCCTTTAAAGGACAGTTGTAATTAATTGTATAATTATTTGTCTATTGTCTGTCTTTCCTTCTGTACTATAAGATACATCAAGGCAAGGGATGGTATCTACCTTCACCACTATATCTGCTAGGGTGTATCACAATGTTTGACATATACTAGGTATTCTGTAAATTCTTCTGGAACAAATAAAGGAATGAATTATCCTCAATTCCTAGCAAGTCTGTCTCCTAAATATCTATGGAATAAATCTACTTTTCTCTCTTCTCACTGTAATTCAGACCATAATAAACTCTAAGTCTAGAATAATGGAACAGCTTCCTATTTAATCTCTCTTGTTTCAGTCATACTTCCATTTAATCCATTCTCCACACTGTCATCAAAGAAATAGTTTTATTTTTTTTTATTTATATATGAAATTTATTGTCAAATTGGTTTCCATACAACACCCAGTGCTCATCCCAAAAGGTGCCCTCCTCAATACCCATCACCCACCCTCTCCTCCCTCCCACCCCCCATCAACCCTCAGTTTGCTCTCAGTTCTCAACAGTCTCTTATGCTTTGGCTCTCTCCCACTCTAACCTCTTTTTTTTTTTTTTCCTTCCCCTCCCCCATGGGTAAAACACAAATACAATCACATTCCTCTCCACACATATACCCGATGAGTATCAGATTTGCCTTTAGACTAAAGTCCAAGCTCTTTAACATTGCCTTCATAGGTCTCTCTGATTTGGTTCTTCTTTTTTTAATCTCTTGAATGTCATATCTCACTCTTCCTACCCTACACTGATATATTACTCTGAATTACTTTCAGCACTTGGAACTGTTTATGCTTTTTTATCTCTTGACCTTTGCACATGCTCTTTCCTCTGCCTGGATTGCTCATTTTCTTTCTCTCCCATTGCCCCCCTCAGCCTGGAAAATTCTTGTTTGGCTTAACATTGTGTCCACAGCACCTATCATAGTGCCTGGCACATAATATGTGCTTATCAAATAGTTGCTTTAAAAAATGAGTCTAACTGGATTTCTTGTCTAACTTCTATTTGTTATTAATTTTACTTATCCTTTGTGCTCCATTGCATTCTTATTGTGTGGTCTTCTTTGTATGTTATACCTGCTAAGACTGTGAGCTCCATGAAGGCAAGGAGAATAGTCTGATTTATTTATCATGGTACAGACTATGCTAGACTTATGGTGGCTTCCAGCTAATATATATTTCACTGAAAGAATATAGAGTATAGGTAGTTAAGATCATAGGTTCTAGAGCCCCACTGCTTGACTTTACATCATGTCTCCACTTACTAGCTGTGTACTTGGGTAAGTTAAACTTAAGCTCTCTAAACTTTATTTCCCTTATTTGTAAAAGATATGTTTATAATAGTACCCAACTTAAGATAGTTATCATGTGGATTAACTGAGATAATAATATATCTCGAGTCTTAATATGTCTCAGTATAATGTCAGACAATATAGTAGGTGGTCAGTAGATGTTTTTATTATTTGTTGAATTAATAAAGAAATCTATAGGTTTGAGACTCAAGAGAGAAAACTTGGCTGGAGGAAAAGATTTGGTAGTTCTCAGCAGGTATGCAATATGAGATCAAACATGAAAAACAAGGTAGGGGAAACAAAAAGTAGTTCAGGAAGAGAAAGATTAACTATAGCTTACCAGATGGCTTAGTTGTAAATACTACTTCACAGTCATAACAATGTGAGCACTGAATATAAATCTAAGAAAAATTATAAAATTAATTAATGAGAGGATGAAGGAATGGGAAAGAAGCAATGTGTGATAAAAGGCTGAGAAGGAACTAAAGCTACATTTTCTTCTTTCATAGTGATAAGTCAATAGATATGCCTAAAACTGAAAAATCAAGAAATAGCAATATAAGTATGTTATTTAACGATAAGGATACCTAAGCAATCAGCTAAAGAGGTAAAAATGATTGTTTTTTGGAGGGAGAAATGTAGGGGTGAGAATGAGGCTGGCTGAAGACTTAATAACCTTGAAGAACTGTTTGAATCTTTTATAATATTGATTAAAATCAAAACAAAAATGCATAAAGATTAACTTTTTCTATTCTTTTGGTTTATAAGAGAAGATGAAAGATGGGTCAAAGGTTAGAAGGCTTTTGAAGCCTTCTCTAACCCCATCAGCTCTCAATTATTTTACCCTTCTCTGACATCCTACTAAAATGCTTACCTTTTTAGGCATGTATCATGTAATGCCTTGTATTACACATATTTGTGTTCATGTACTCGTTTTCTAATAGACTTTGGATATTTTGAGGTGAAAGAATATATTTTTACCCAATTATATCTTTATCCCCAGACTTCTCCTTCATACATACATGATAGGTAGTCTTTATATGTATGTTGAATGGATGAAAGTATATTTAACTGTGTCCCCACTTTATGTGTTTTTGCTTTGTTTCGTCAGATATATTTGGACTCAGTTTTTAAGTTTTTTTCATCTCTCACCATACTGAAAATGTAAGTGGTTATTTATGAATGCTAAGATGATTAAAAGATCTCTAAATTTTGAACAAGATAACTGAATTTATTAGCATACTAAAACTAGTTTTCCAAAACAACCTACATTATTCTAATGTTCTAGAGAAATAAAGTACATTTATATCTTTTATAGCTTTACAGCACTCTATTTCATTATCTTCACGTACTTCATAAATGTTCTTTCCCTTACTTGTACACATTGGGGCCTATTTATGGTGTTCTCTGGTAATGAGAATATATACATTTTGTTCCTGTCCCTCAAAACATTTCCTTTGAGTCAAAACTCCAGTTCTTCCCTCTCTCTGTCTTCCTTTTAATGGCTTTATTGAGATATAATTCACATGCCTATAATTCACCTATTTAAAGTATTTAACTCAATGGTTTTTAGTATATTCACAGAGTTGTGCAACCATCACCACAGTCTAATTTTAATTTTTTTTAACGTTTATTTATTTTTGAGACAGACAGAGACAGAGCATGAACAAGGGAGGGTCAGAGAGAGAGGGAGACACAGAATCTGAAACAGGCTCCAGGCTCTGAGCGGTCAGCACAGAGCCCTACGCCGGGCTTGAACTCACGGACCGTGAGATCATGACCTGAGCCGAAGTCGGACGCTTAACTGACCAAGCCACCCAGGCGCCCCCACCACAGTCTAATTTTAGAACATTTTTGTCATTCCAAAAGAAAAAACATACCCATTAGCCACTCACCCTCCATTCCCCTCTACACACTCAACCCCTTACCTTAGGCAACCACTAATCATATTCTGTTTCTCTTCTTTGCCTATTCTGGCCATTTCACATAAAAGGAACCATACAACATGTGGTCTTTTGTGACTGGCTTCTTTAATGTAACATTATGTTTTCAAGGGGTTTCTATTTTATAACAGGTATTGGTACTTCATTTTATAGCTAAATTACATTGCATTATATGGATATACTGCATCTTATTTATCCATTTAGAGGCTGATGAGCATTTGGATTCTTTCCACCTTTTGGCTATTATGAATAACCATTTACATACAAGTCTTTGTATGGATATATCTTTTCTAAATGTACCTAGGAGTGAATTTCCTGGGTCATACAGTAATATTTTTAGGAACTTCCAGTGTGTTTTCCAAACAGCAAATTAACTTGGATTCCTTGTTGAAAATAAACTGGCCAGGGGCGCCTGGGTGGCGCAGTCGGTTAAGCGTCCGACTTCAGCCAGGTCACGATTTCGCGGTCCGTGAGTTCGAGCCCCGCGTCAGGCTCTGGGCTGATGGCTCAGAGCCTGGAGCCTGTTTCAGATTCTGTGTCTCCCTCTCTCTCTGCCCCTCCCCCGTTCATGCTCTGTCTCTCTCTGTCCCAAAAATAAATAAACGTTGAAAAAAAAATTTAAAGAAAATAAACTGGCCATAAATATGAGTTTATTTTTGGACTCTCAGTTCTGTTCTATTGACCTACGTGTCTCTGTTTACGCCAGTACCAGTCTGTCTTGATTACTACAACTTCGTAGTAAATTTTGAAACCAGGAAGTATGGTTTCCTTCAACTTTGTTTTTCTTTTTCAATATAAATAATAAAACATTTAGCTACTCTGAGTGGCTTGCATTTCTGTATGAATTTAGGATCCATTTGTCAACGTCTACAAAAAGGCAGCTGGTTTTGATCGGAAGTGCACTGAATCTATTCAGACTAATTCAGGGAATATAGCCTTCTTAACAATATTGAGTCTTCTGACCCATGAATGTGTGATATGGGATATGTTTTCATTTATTTAGGTCTTTTTTTATTTCTTTAGATAATGTTTTATAGTTTTCATTGCATCTCTTTTGATAAATTTATTTCAAAGTGTTTTATTCTTTTATATGCTATTGTTCAGTTATTTTTAAATCTTATTTTCATATTATTTATTGCTATTCTATAGAAATATAACTGATATTTATATAATGATCTTAAATCCTGCAACCTTGCTGAACTTTTGATCTAATATGTTTTTAGTGCACTCCTTAGGACTTTCTGGATATAATATCATGTCATCTGCAAATAGAGTTTTACTTCTTCCTTTTCAATATGGAAGTTTTTTGTTTGTTTGTTTTATTTGTTTTGTTTTTTTTTTTAGTCTGTATCCCTGGTTAGAATCTTCAGTAAAATGTTGAATACAAGTGATGAGAGAAGATATCCTTGTTTTGTTCCGGATTTAAGAGTAACAGTATGTAGTCACAGTAAGTGTTGTTAGCTGTGGGTTTGTCATAAGTGCCCTTTGTCACATTGAGGAAGTTCCCTTTTATTCCTATTTTGCTCCTTTTTTTTTTTTCATGAAAAAGTGTCCTTTTACTTTTACTTTCCTTTTACTTTCATTCTTTTTTATTTATTTATTTTTTTTTTAATTTTTTTTTTCAACGTTTATTTATTTTTGGGACAGAGAGAGACAGAGCATGAATG
>NW_024412441.1:18934804-18961653 GCF_014898765.1 Herpailurus yagouaroundi | reverse complement strand
GGGGGAGGGGCAGAGAGAGAGGGAGACACAGAATCTGAAACAGGCTCCAGGCTCCGAGCCATCAGCCCAGAGCCTGATGTGGGGCTCGAACTCACGGACCACGAGATCGTGACCTGGCTGAAGTCGGACGCTTAACCGACTGCGCCACCCAGGCGCCCCTCATTCTATCTTTGAATCTAAAATGTATATTTTGTAGACACCATATAGTTGGATCTTGTTTCCACCCCCCACCCCCTGGCCTGGTCTATCACTGCCTTTTAATTAGATTGTTTAACATTCACATTTAATATTATTGGTATGGTTAGATTTACCTCTACTGCTTAACATTTTGTTTTCTATATATCTCATGTCTTCTTTTTCTGTTGCCATTTTAGTGTCTTCTTTTGTATTAAGTGAATATTTTCTAATATAACATTTTAATTGATGTAGTGACTTTTTAGCCCTAATTTTGAGTTATTTCCTTAGTGATTGTTCTATACATTATAATGTAGATCTTAACTTATTGGAAACTACTTCATACTTTTATTAACTTAATTACAATGATATATGAAAATGTTACTCCTATATAGCTCTATTCTCTCCCTTTTTGTCTGTATGTGTGTATATAAATAAGTATAAGATATATATTTTATTTATTTATAAAATGCAATATTACACTGTTATAGGTACTTCATGTAATTTTATAGTTTTTAAAAAGCTTAGAGAAGAAAAGAGAGAATAAGTATACAGAGAGAGTTAAAAAATATATTTGCCTTATTTGCCATTTTTAGTTCTTCATTTCTTCTTGTGAATTCAAATTACCAACTGGTTTTATTTCCTTATGCCAATATAGTTCTGTTACCACAAACCCCCCTTGTGATGTTGCTGTCAAATGAATTACATTTCTTTATAGGCCCATTAGTATAATTATATACATATTGTTTTATATAATTGTTCATAAAAATTATTTATTTTTAAAATTGTGATAAAATACAGGTAACAATATTTAATGTCTTACCCATTTAAAATGTACAGTTCAGTGGTATTAAATACTTTCATATTGTTGTGCAGCCATAACTATCATCTTCAGAACTCTTCATTTTGTAAAACTGAAACTCTGTGCACATTAAACAATAATTCTCCATTCCCCCTTTCTCCAGCCCTTGATGACTACCATTAAACTTTTTGTCTCTCTGAATTTGATTACCCTAGATACTTTGTATAAGCTGAATTATGCAATATTCGTCCCTTTGTACCTGGCTTATTTACTTAGCATAATGTCCTGAAGATTCATCTATGTTGTAGTCTGTGTCAGAATTTTCTTCTTTTTAAGGTTGGATAATAGTCCATTGTATGTATATACCAAATTTTGTTTATCCATTTATCCATTGATGGACGTTTGCATTGCTTCTGTCTTTTGGCTGTTGGGAATAATGCTGCTATGAACATGTGTGTACAAATATCTCTTTGAAACCCTCCTTTCAAGTCTTTTGTGAACATACATAAAAGTGGAATTACTAGATCATATGATATTCTACTTTCAATTTATTGAGGAGCTGCCATAATGCTTTCTCTAGCTGCTGAACTATCTTATATTCCCCCCAAAAGCAAAAGGTTCCAATTTCTTTATGTTCTTACCAACACTTGTTATATTCTGGGGTTAACTGGAATGTCTTTATTTCACTTCTATTTCTGAGAGATAGTTTTGCTGGATATAGAAATCTTGAATGACAAGTTATTTTGCCTGGCATTTTGCATGTCATCCTACTGCTTTATGGCCTGTATTGTTTCTCATGATAAATCAGCTGTCAGTCTTTTGGAATTCTCTTAGAATAGTTGAGAAGTCAGCTGTTAATCTTATTAAGGTACATACTGAGTGTTTTTTCTCTTGCTCCTTTCAAATTTTTTGTTTTGTTTTGTTTTTAGTTTCAACATCTTGAGTATGATATGTCTGGGTATTGATATTTTTGTGTTTATCCTAATTGCAGTTTGTTGTGCTTGTTAGATGTGTAGGTTAATGTTATGTCAAATTTGTGACTTTTCAGCCATTATTTCTGGAGGTATATTTCCTGCTTCTTTCTCTCCTGTTCTCTGTATTCCCAGTACATGTATATTACTGAGTTTAATAGTGTCTTACATTTCTCTGAGGCTCTGTTCATTTTTCTTCATTTTTTTTTTCTTTTTGGCCTTCAGATTGCATACCCAAATTCATGGATGATAGTTTGTAATTTCTTTGGAATGTGGTTAGAGAGTGCATCTTTATTACTTTTAGTTGAGGTGGGCAGATATTTCATTTTGGTTTTGATTTGCATTCCCTCATGATTAGTGATGTTGAGCACCTTTTTATGCAGCTATTGGCCATGTGTATGCCTTCTTTGGTAAAATATCTATTCAGATCCTCTGCCCATATTGTATTTGGGCAGGTTGCCTTTTTCCATTTGGTAGGTTGCCTTTTTATTCTGTTAAAGGTTTCCTTTTCTGTGCAGAAGCTTTTTGTGTTTTAAATTTTTGTTGCTATACATAGAGGAAATTTTATAGCTTATATCTGTACATTTAGTAAAATGAAGACCAAATTTCATAAACAAGAAAAAGTGAAATTTATAAATATCTCATTTTTGTCCCTCAGGAAATTAAGAATTATTATTTTATGTTTATTTCACTTTTTGAGGTAATGTTAATTATGTGTATGGTAACACTGAGATGGTATCTATTTAGGTATGACAAATATGGTGTCCTGTTTTAATGATTTAAGGAAAAAATCCATCTTCTGGTTGCTACCTACTTAAATGTATTTTGTTGAGCTATATTTCAACCAGTTTTATCTCAGTATAATACACACACTATAGTAATTATTAATGCATTTGCATCATCCCTTAGGCTATAGCATCCTACATAATAGAGATACTGTTTTGCAGTATTCTGAAACAGAAGTCTACCAACTCTTCAATGTGATAGAGATGTCTCCTGGGGTGCCTGGGTGGCTCAGTCGTTGTGTATCTGACTTTGGCTCAGGTCATGATCTCACTGCTCATGAATTCAGGCCCTGCATCGGGCTCTGTGCTGACAGTTCAGAGCCTGGAGCTTCCTTTGGATTCCATGTCTCTGTCTCTCTCTGTCCCTTCCCTGCTCATGCTCGCTTGCTCCTTCTCTCTCTCTCTCTCTCTCTCTGTCTCAAAAATAAACATTAAAAAAAAGAAATATCTTCTGCTTCCTCAGTTTTCTTAAAAGGCCGTGGAATCTCAAGAATTGTTATTAAAGGATGAGTTTCTTTAATGGTTTCCATCAAAGTCAAGATAATTTGGAGTAAGCCTAGTGCAAGGACAGCTAATTAACTTCATCTGTGACTATCTGTACTTCAAGATAATGACCTCTAGACAAATAGGCCTACAGTTTGCTTTACTTCTGATGACAGTAATGGAGAGAATCAAGAACATGTCTCATGGTTATCTTGTTACTGCTATTTTCAAAGGAAAATGGTTTTTTTGTAGGTATAATTGACATGACATTATATTAGTTTCAGGTATACATTATGATTTGATATTTGTATATATTGCAAAGGAAAATGTTGTCTGTTTTTAAGTATAAGCTTAATTTGGTATTAATTTTGTATAGCTCTTCCTATTTTTCTTTCACTGGACTACTGCAACACTTGTCACCAATTTAGTCTTATGCACCAGTGGCTTTCATTTAATAGATGTCCAATAAATATTTGTTGAATGAGCACATGAGTGAAACCTATTTTTTTTACATTTATCGGGGAAAGGGTTTCTCTCAGTACTTTTCCGTAACTCCAGGAACTCACTGAAATTGCACTCCAGTGCATGCAGTCTTAACATGTTTCCCATACATGTGCCAAATGGCTGGTAAAGTACATGCCTATCCATTGGCAATATATACTCTGCTCTACAGAAGGATTCTCTTCAATTGCATTTACATTTTTCAACATGGCCACTTATCTCCACTTTCTAAACATTTCTAACTAAACAAAACATAGCTTTAGTGAGTCTATGTAATGATTTCCATAATCATTTCTTCAGAAAGAAGCAGACAGCAGATCTTTGCAAAAGTGAGTGAAAGGCAAACTGAAGAAGATGATCACAAGCAAGAAACAATTCAAGAAAACTTCCTCAGCATCCTGGAGTTGTTAAAATTTGGTAATGAAGTTAACCCATGATGAAAAAATGTGAATATTTTCAGGACTTCTATTTTGAAGAAGGCAATTAATTCTGGATTTTGTAGGCATTAATGTGAGGCCTGATTACCTCTTTTAGAGGAAAGCCATATTGAATGCCTTAAAGAAAAATGCCACTTAGTAACAACCACACAGACTGGTAAAAAATTTTTATAATAGGTGATTGAAAGTTCTGGGTTTATGTATAAACCCACATAAATGTATATGTATATATAATATGTCCACACAAACCCAGAACTTTCAATTTCCTATTGCAAAAGTTTTCTGTGTTAAAAGTTCTAAACTATATTTGTGATCAGAATTTTACACTTGTTCTAGAAAAAGGGGAAGAGCTTTTTTTTTCTTCAATTTTGTACCTTGATTGAATTATAGCTACTGCTGTAACTGATCTGCTATTGCATCCCCAGTGTGACATCTTTCAGGTCCCTCTGCTTATCTACAAACCTCAGTTATTTGTGAAGTTTGAGTTGTTCAGAGACAAGGATTTTTAGCAAGTAGATGAAAAGATAAATGACTTCAGATTTTCAACAAGCTCCCATCTAACAATACGTTAACCTTCAAAGGTTTTGAAACAAACATCTTCACTGGGGTAAGTGGGTAATTTGTACATGAAATAATAGAATAGTATCTCCCTTTATAGCAATGAATGGCAGGTTTATATAGGGTAGTTCTTGATGAGAGAGAATGAATAAAAATCATCTATTTGAGGAGTTTCCAGAGATCATCAAAACCAAACAAGGCAGACTATTGTCCCTCTGGGTGCTTCTTGCATTATCTTCTTGTGTATTAATGCTCATTGTTTTAAAGCTATCTGGGGCAAAATAAAACAGACATCTCTGAATTCTACAATGGGAAGTAAGAATTTTTCTTTTTCTGGCAAACAATGTCTTTGTGACCATGATCTCATAGGATCACAGACCTGACATCTGATATGCCAGATATTTTTGCTTCCTTTCCTTATGTTCATGTTTTGTATCTTAAATTCCTCAAAGGTGACCTTGAGAAAAAGTCACCCATAGGGATGAGAGAAATATTTGATCTCAGTTTTCTGTGTTTTATTATTAGAAAAATTTAATCATGAATACTAATAATAATAGTACTTAGCAATACTTCACAGAAGGTACTTTTTATTGTTAAGTATTACAACCATACAGAAAAGTACACAATACAAAAGTTTAGTGAACTAAATTGTCACAGATACCCATAGAACTACTGGGTGAAGATATGGAGCACATCAAGTATCTCAGCACTTATCTTGGCACCCCATCTCAATCACTATTCTTGTCTTCCCAAATAACCAGTATTCTGATTATTTTCTCCTTCTTCCTCTTCTTCTCCTCCTCCTCCCTCTCCTCCTCCTCCTTCTTCCTCCTCTTCCTCTTCTTCTTCTCCTTCCTCTCCTTCTTCTTCCTCTCCTCCTTCTCCTCCTCCTCCTCCTCCTCCTCCTCCTCCTCCTCCTCCTCCTCCTTCTTTCCTCTTTCTTCATTCTTCTTTCTTCTATAGGTTTATTATAGGTTTATTTTGTATGGCATAATTTGTAGTCTTTGCCCCCTCAACACTGTTTTTTCTTTTTAAATTTATTTATTTTTTAATTTACATCCAAAGTTAGTTAGCATATAGTGCAACAATGATTTCAAGAGTAGATTCCTTAGTGCCCTTTACCCATTTAGCCCATCCCCCCTCCCACAAACCCTCCAGCAACCCTCTTTTGTTGTCTTTATTTAAGAGTGTCTTATGTTTTCTCCCCTTCCATGTTTTTATATTATTTTTGCTTCCTTTCCTTATGTTCATGTTTTATATCTTAAATTCCTCATATGAGTGAAGTCATGAAATTTGCCTTTCTCTGACTGACTAGTTTTGCTTAGCATAATACCCTCTAGTTCCATCCATGTAGTTGCAAATGGCAAGATTTCATTCTTTTTGGTGGCCAAGGAATACTCCACTGTGTGTATATGTATATATATATACATATATATATATATATACACACACACACACACACACACATATTTATATATGTATGTATACACATATATATACCACATCGTCTTTATCCATTCATCCGTTGATGGACATTTGGGCTCTTTCCTTACTTGGGCTATTGTTGATAGTGCTGCTGTAAACATTGGGGTGCACGTGTCCCTTTGAAACAGCACACCTGTATCCCTTGGATAAATACCTAGTAGTGCAGTTGCTGGGCTGTAGGGTAGTTCTATTTTTAGTTTTTTGAGGAACCTCCATACTGTTTTCCAGAGTGGCTGCCCCAGCTTGCATTACCACTAGCAGTGCAAAAGAGATTCTCTTTCTCCACATCCTCCCAACATCTGTTGTTGCCTGAGTTGTTAATGTTAGCCATTCTGACTGGTGTGAGGTGGTATCTCAATGTGGTTTGATTTGTATTTTCCTGATGATGAGTGATGTTGAGCATTTTATCATGTGTTGGTTGGCCATCTGGATGCCTTTTTTGGAGAAGTGTTTGTTCATGTCTTTTGCCCATTTCTTCACTGGATTGTTTGTTTTGGAGGCATTGAATTTCATAAGTTCTTTATAGATTTTGGATACTAACCCTTTATCTGATATGTCGTTTGCAAATATCTTCTCCCATTCCGTCAGTTGCCTTTTAGTTTTGCTGATTGTTTCCTTTGCTGTGCAGAAGCTTTTCATTTTGATGAGGTCCCAATAGTTCATTTTTGCTTTTGTTTTCCTTGCCTCTGGAGACATGTTGGGTAAGAAGTTGCTGCGGTCAAGGTCAAAGAGGTTTTTGCCTGCTTTCTCCTCGAGGATTTTGATGGCTTCCTGTCTTACATTGAGGTCTTTCATCCATTTTGAGTTTATCTTTGTGTATGGTGTAAGAAAGTGGCCCAGGTTCATTGTTCTGCATATCGCTGTCCAGTTTTCCCAGAACCACTTGCTGAAAAGACTATCTTTATTCCACTGGATATTTTTTCCTGCTTTGTCAAAGATTAGTTGGCCATATGTTTGTGGGTCGATTTCTGGGTTCTCTACTCTGTTCCATTGATCTGAGTGTCTGTTTTTGTGCCCGTACCATACTGTTTTGATGATTACAGCTTTGTAATACAGCTTGAAGTCCAGGATTGTGATGCCTCCAGTTTGGATTTCTTTGACTATTCGGGATTCTTTCTGGTTCCATACAAATTTTAGGATTTTTGTTCTAGCTCTGTGAACAATGCTGGGGCTATTTTGATAGGTATTGCATTGAATATGTAGATTGCTTTGGGTGGTATTGAAATTTTAAAATACTTGTTCTTCCTATCCAGGAGCATGGAATATTTTTCCTTTTTTTTTTGTGTCTTCTTCAATTTCTTTTATAAGCTTTCTATATTTTTCATGTGTAGATTATTCATCTCTTTGGTTAGGTTTATTCCTAGATATTTTATGGATTTTGGTGCAATTGTAAATGGTATCAATTCCTTGATTTCTCTTTCTGTTGCTTCATTATTGTTGTATAGGAATGCAACCGAAATCTGTACATTGATTTTATATCCTGTGACTTTGCTGAACTCAAGGATCAATTTTAGCAGTTTTTTGGTGGAATCTTTTGGGTTTTCCATAGAGTGTCATGTCATCTGTGAAGAGTGAAAGTTTGACTTCCTCCTGGCTGATTTGGATACCTTTTATTCCTTTGTGTTGTCAGATTGCTGAAGCTAAGACTTCCAATACTATGTTAGATAACAGTGGCAAGAGTGGTCATCCCTGACCTGTTCCTGACTTGAAGGGGAAAGGTATCAGTTTTTCCCCATTGAGGATGATATTAGCAGTGGGTCTTTCATGTATGGCTTTTATGATCTCGAGGTATGCTCCTTCTATCCCTACTTTTTTGAGGGTTTTTATCAAGAAAGGATGCTGTACTTTGTCAAATGCTTTTGCTGCATCTATTGAGAGGATCATGTGGCTCTTGTCCTTTTTTTTATTGATGTGATATATCACATTTATTGTTTTGTGGATATTGAATGAGCCAGGCATCCCAGTTATAAATCCTACTTGGTCATGGTGAATAATTCTTGTAATGTATTGTTGGATCCAGTTGGCTAGTATCTTGTTGAGGATTTTTGCATCCATGTTCATCAGGGAAATTGGTCTGTAGTTCTCCTTTTACTGGGGTTTTTGTCTGGTTTTGGAATCAAGATAATGCTGGCTTCATAGAATGAGTTTTGACGTTTTCCTTCCATTTCTATTTTTTGGAAAGCTTCAAAAGAATAAGTGTTAATTCTTCTTTAAATGTTTGGTAGAATTCCCCTGGAAAGCCATCTGGCCCTGGACTCTTGTTTTTGGAGGGATTTTTGATCGAATTAGTATTCGATTTCTTTACTGGTGATGGGCCTGTTAAAATTTTCTATTTCTTCCTGTTTCAATTTTGGTAGTTTATATGTTTCTAGGAATTTGTCCATTTCTTCCAGATTGCCCATTTTATTGGCTTATAATTGCTCATAATATTCTCTTATTATTGTTTGTATTTCTGCTGTGTTGGTTGTGATCTCTTCTCTTTCATTCTTGAGTTTATTCATTTGGGTCCTTTCCTTTTTCTTTTTGAATAAAACTGGCTAGGGGGTTATCAATTTTGTGAATTCTTTCAAAGAACCAGCTGCTGGTTTCATTGATCTCTTCTACTGTTTCTTGTTTTTTGTGGGTTTTTTTTTTTGTTTGTTTGTTTGTTTTGGTTTAGATAGCACTGATTTCTGCTCTAATCTTTTTTATTTCCTGTCTTCTGCTGGTTTGGGGTTTTATTTGCTGCTCTTTCCAGCTCTTAAGGTGTAATGTTAGGGTGTGTATCTGAGACCTTTCTTTCTTCTTTAGGAAGGCCTGGATTGCTATATATTTTCTTCCTATGACCACCTTTGCTGTGTCCCAGAGGTTTTGGGTTGTTATGTTATCATTTTCATTGGCTTCTATGTACTTTTTAATTTCCTCTTTAACTTCTTGGTTAGCCCATTCATTCTTTAGTAGGATGTTCTTCAGTCTCCAAGTATTTGCTATCTTTCCAAATTATTTCTAGTGGTTGATTTTGAGTTTCTGGTGGTCTGAAAATATGCACAGTATGATCCTAATCTTTTTGTACTTGTTGAGGGCTGATATGTGTTCCAATATGTGATCTATTCTGGAGAAAATTCCATGTACACTTGAGAAGAATTTGTATTTCGCTAGTTTAGGATGAAATATTGTGAATATATCTGTTAAGTCCATCCGGTCCAGTGTGTCATTCAAAGCTATTGTTTCCTTGTTGATTTCCTGTTTAGATGATCTGTCCATTGTTGTCAGTGGGATGTTGAAGTCCCCTACTATGTATTATTATCAATGAGTTTCTTTATGCTTGTGATTAATTGGTTTACATATTTGGGTGTTTCACATTTGGAGCATAAATGTTTACAATTGGTAGATCTTCTTGGTGGATAGACCCCTTAATTATTATATAATGCCCTTCTTCATCTCTTGTTATAATTTTTTAAAAACCTAGATTGTCTGATATCAGTATGGCCACTCCAGCTTTCTTTTGTTGACCATTAGCATGATAGATGGTTCTCCATCCCCTTACTTTCAATCTGAAGGTGCCTTTAGGTCTAAAATAGGTCTCTTGTAATTAGTATATAGATGGATCTTGTTTGTTTTTTTTTTTATCAATTCTGTTACCCTGTGTCTTTTGATTGGAGCATTTAGTCCATTGACATTCAGAGTGAGTACTGAAAGATATGAATTTATTGCCATTATGTTGCCTGTAGCATTGGAGTTTCTGGTGGTGTTCTCTGGTCCTTTCTAGTCTTTGTTGCTTTTGGTCTTTTTTTTTTTTTTTCATCTTTTCTCTCCTCAGAGAGTCCTCCTTAAAATTTCTTGCAGGGGTGGTTTAGTGGTCATGAACTCCTTTAATTTTTGTTTGGGAAACTTTTTATGTCTCCTTCTATTTTGAATGACAGCCTTGCTGGAGAAAGAATTCTTGGTTGAATATTTTTCTGATTCAGCACATTGAATGTATCCTGCCACTCCTTTCTAGCCTGCTAGGTTTCTATGGATAGGTCTACTGCAAACCTGATATATCTTCCCTTGTAGGTTAAGGGCTTTTTTTCCCTTGCTGCTTTCATGATTCTTTCCTTGCCTGAGTATTTTGTGAATTTGAATATAATATGCCTTGTTGGTGGTGCCTGGTTGGTTTTGTTGAGTCTACAGGGATTTCTCTGTGCTTTCTGGATTTTGATGTCTGTGTCTTTCCCCAGGTTGGGAGTATTTTCTGCTATGATTTGCTCACATAAATGGTCTACCCCTTTTTCTCTCTCTTCATCTTCTGGGACCCCTATGATTCTGATGTTATTCCTTTTTAATGAATCATGAGTTCTCTAATTCTTATATTGTGTTCTTTTGCTTTTGTCTCCCGCTTTTTTTTTTCTGCTTCATATTCTCCATAAGTTTGGCCTCTATATCGCTGATACACTGCTCTGCTTCATTCATACTTGCCGCCATGGCATCCATTCGAGATTTCAGCTCAGTTATAGCATTTTTTATTTCATCCCTACTTGCTTTTACTTCTTTTACCTTGTAGGAAGGGATTCTAATCAATTTTCAACCCCAGCTAGTATTCTTATTATAGTGATTCTAAATTCTGGGTCAGACATCTTGCCCATACCTGTGTTGATTAAGTCCCTGTCATTACTTCCTGTTCTTTCTTTTGTGGTGAATTCCTTCATTTTGTCATTTTGAAGGAAGAAAAGGAATTAATAAAGTAAAGAAAAATAAAAATTAATATTAAGAAATTAAAGGAGCACCTGGTTGGCTTAGTCAGTTGAGTGTCTGGCTTCAACTCAGGTCATGATCTCGCAGTTCGTGGGTTTGAGCCCCATGTTGAGCACTGTGCTAACAGCTCAGAGCCTGGAGCCTTCTTTAAATTCTGTGTGAATTTGCCCCTCCCTGCTCAGGTTCTGCCCCTCCCCGCTCAGGTTCTGTGTCTCTGTCCCTCAAAAATAAATAAACAAAAAAATTTTTAAAAATTAAAAACAACAGAAAAAAATTAAATAAAGGATGCTAGATCCTAGGTGTGTTTTGAACTGGTTGTCGAAAGAAGCTTGATAGATTAGAGAAAAAAGAGAAAGATAAGAAAAGAAAAAAGGAAAAAAAGAAAAAAAGGGAAAATGTTTGAAAATTTGAAAAAATGAATATAATAGAATAGAATGAAATGATGGAAGTAAAATAGAATTTTAAAATATTTACAAAAAGGTAAAAAATATAGTAGAAAAAAGTAAAGAAAAATCTTTTTAATAACAATGGAACATAAAAATAAATTTTTCCCTTCTGTATTCAAGAATAAGAAAAAAAAAGAAAAAAGAATTGAATAGATAGACCAGTGAATAAAATGAAATATGATTGAAATTATATCCAGATTCCCCTGAAGTCAAACTGTGAAGCACTTCACAGTTTTGTAAACTAAGCAGGTGGAGAGACTTGTGGTTTTCTCAAGAGCGCAGTTGGCCCAGTTGGGTGGGGCTTAGTGTAATGGCTCTGTCCTCCACTAGATGGCGCTGCTTAGCTTACTGGGGTGGATTGTTGTGGCGCATGTAGGTGTGTATGCATATGCACCGGAGGGGTGAAAATGGCATCACCCAGCTACCTAGTCTCTAGTAGCAGAACTCTGTGCTCACCTCAACTGACAATCTAGCACTCCTTTGTCTCTAGCTTCTGTCCACTCCCTGCCTCTACACTGTCTGTGACCACTCTGTCAGGCTGCCAGGCAGCACCTCCCTCCTCAGTTTTATCTCAGATGGGGCAGTGTTTCCCAATCCCTCACTTTTGAGGGACTTTGGCTTTGACTTGTTCTGACCCTTTGAGGGAGGGTCTTGCTCAGCAATGGCCGGGTGCCTGCCCACCTCCAGGAATGTTCGTGAGACCACGCCACTGCCACTACCCAGAGGCTATGGCTGGGGACCAGCCTGCCCCAGAAAAAATTATGTAGCAGCCACATTTCAGGGATTATAGAAAATCATAACACATCTGGCTCTAGGCTTCATCCTTAACTTCCTCGCTCCAATACCAGCAAATGTGGCCGTCCTCTGGGGTTTGCCTGTGGGGAAGCTGCACAGCCTCTACCAAATGTCCTCCCAGGAGGGAAACTGCCTCTCTCCATGTGGCCCGAGGACCCCTCAGACCTTGCTCTCTGCTCCCAGGGATTTGCCCTTCCCACTAGAGCACCACCAGGTATTGAATAAGGAGTTTCAGACTCTGCATTCCCCCGTTTACAGAATCTTAATGGAATTTAAACCGTCTTCTTTCTCCTTTCTCCCTTTTTTGTTCAGTCCCTTTTTATTCAGTGGCCATTTCCACTCTTCCTCTTTCTCTCCAGCTTCTTTGGGAGGTGCTGCTTTTCCCATATTCTCCCTGTTTCCATCCTTTCTCTGCAAGCAAAAACAGCTCCCTGACTTCTGCAGCTTCTGTCTCCCCCAGTTCACCTCTCCATGCCATGTGCCTCCTGAAGTTCTGTGGTTCATGTTGTGCAGATTGTTGTGTTAATTCTCAAGTCATTTTTCTAGGGGTGTAGGTTTAGTGTTGATCTGTCTGAATTTCGGGGACAAGAGTCTCAAAAAAAACTTGCATACTGTTCCTCCATTGGCCCCTCCCCCTGATTATTTTATTTTCTTACAATTTATTTTCTTATAAATTAATTTTGCCTACCTGGAGACTTATAAATAGAATCATAGTGTATGTATTCTTCTTTTATTTTTTTTTATTTAATATTGTGTTTTTGAAATGTACCCCTATTGCTAAATTACTCCTGTAGTTTCATTTTGTTCATTTTCATTACTCCATTGTACAAATATGACACAAGTTATTCATTCTTCTGGAAGTGGGCATTTGGATTGCTTCCTAATTTGGATTCTTAAGAATGATGCTACTATAACATTTGTGTGCGTGTCTCTTGGTGCACACGGTATATCTAGAAGTGGAATTACTGTGTTAAAGAGTGTACACATTAATAAGAGTTTTCACATTAATAAATAATACCAAACTGTTTCCAAAGTACTTGCATTAATTTACACACCCACCAGCGCAATGGGAATCTAAGGGAGTTCACAATGCCCCACAAGCTTGGTATGGTCTCTCTTTTTATTTTTTTGTCACGGTGGTGGGTATAAAATGGTGTTTCACTGTGGCTATAATTTGCATTTTATTAATGTCTTAATGTGGTTGAACACCTTCTCAGATGCTTATTTCCTAATTGGTATAGTATTTGTGAAAGTTCTATTCATGTCTTTCACCAAATTTTCTGTTGAGCTTTCTGTCTTACTAATTTATAGTTCTTTATATATTCTATATACAAGCACAGTACCTTCTGCTGAGGCTTGCTTTTCACTCATTTAATGGTGTCTTTTAATAAACAAATTCTTAATTTTAATAATGTCCAATTTATCAATAATTTCCTTGATGAATATGCATTTTTTCTGTCCTGTTTAAGAAATTTTTCCATACCTTAATATCATAATGATGTCTCATATTCTCTTCTATAAACTTTTTTGGTTTTCTTGTTAATTTTGCAACTATTTTCCATCTGGAATTGATTTTTGTGTACAATTGAGGTAGACATTGAGATTTTTAAAAATTCCATTTAGGTTTCCAACTAATTCAGCACCATTTATTGAAAAGATGGTCTTTTCCCCATTGGTATGCATCACTACTTGTCCTATCACCTATCCAAATTTGTGTGGCTTTGTTTTGGGTCTCTATTCTATTCTATTGGTCTATTTTTCTATCTGACAAATACACCTCATTGTTTTAGATACTGTAGCTTTACCATGAAGTTTTGCTATCCACTAGAGTGTATTCCTTCAAGTTATTGTTCTTCAAAAGTATCTCGGCTGTTTTTGCCTTTGCATTCCTACATAATTTAAAAATCATTTAGTGAAATTCCGTTGGAAACCTGTTAGGATTTTTAAATGTATGGAGCGAAATCTATGAATACATTTGGAGAGAATTGGCATCTTTATCATATTGAGCCTTCTAGTTCATGAACATATATTCTTCTATTTATTTGATTTTTCTCAATAACATTCATAATTTTCTGTGTTGAGATTGATCCACAGATTTAAAAATATTTGTCACTAGGTATTTGAATTTTTTGGTGCTTTTGTTAATGAGTACATATCATTTAAAATTTTTTATTTTTTGATTCTTGCTGATGTATAAAATTCATTTGATTTTCATATTTTCACCATGTACTCTACTCAGCAACCTTGCTAAAAGTCACTGTCTTATTCTAATAATTTAGTGATAAATTCTTTTGAATTTCCTGCATATTTAATCATATCATCCATGGAAAATAATATTTTTTATTTTGTCACAATTCTTATACTTTTTATTTTTCCTTGAGTTATTAGTACACTGGATAGGATCACCCATTTGAAACTGAATAGAAGTGGTGATAATGGCACTATTGTCTTCTTTATCACTAAAGAGGGAAAGGTTTTAACATTCCACCATTACGTATGTTTTCTATTAGTTAGTGTTCCTTTTTTTAAGGTGCTATTTAACAGATTAACAAAGTTAACTTTAATTTCTAATTCAAGAGGTTTAATCCTGAATGGATGTTGAAATTTATCAAAAGGTTCTGTAACTATTTTGATCATATTGCTTTTTCCTTTATTATGTTGATGCAGCTAATTTATGTTGATTGATTTTTAAGTTGTAATTTAACCTTGTACTCCTGAAATAAATTCAACTTGTTTTTTACATGTTAACCTTTTCATATATTGGTAGATTTGATTTGCTAATATTGTGTTTGATATTTTTGCTCATTAATTAAATTGAGTATAAATTTTCATTCTTGCAATGGCTTTATCGGGTTTTGGTATTAAGACTAAGCCAGCCTCCAAAAATGAATTAGGAACTATCTGTTTTCTGGGATAGTATTATAAGAGTGGTAAAGCCATCTGGGCCTGCAGTTTTCATTGTGGGAAGGTTTTCAATTACAAATTCATTTTTTTTTTAATTTTTTTTTCAACATTTATTTATTTTTGGGACAGAGAGAGACAGAGCATGAATGGGGGAGGGGCAGAGAGAGAGGGAGACACAGAATCGGAAACAGGCTCCAGGCTCTGAGCCATCAGCCCAGAGCCTGACGCGGGGCTCGAACTCACGGACCGCGAGATCGTGACCTGGCTGAAGTCGGCCGCTTAACCGACTGCGCCACCCAGGCGCCCCGAAAAATTCATTTTTTAAAATAGTAATAGGACTATTCAAATATAATCTTTCTTAAATCAGTTTTAGTGTTTTGAAATTTTTAAAGGAATTTGTCCATTTAATCTAAACAAAATTTTAGACATAACATTATTCATAAAATCCTGCAATTATCTTTTTAATATAGCAGGATCTATAATGATGTCCCTTTCTTCATTCCTGATGTTGACTACTTTTGCCTTCTTTCTCTCATTTTTTTCTAAAAGTCAATCTCAACAGGAATATAACAATTTTATTAGTCTTTTCAAAGAATCAGTTTCTGGCATTGTTGATCATTTTCACTGTGCTTTTTGTTTTCTATTTTACTACTTTCTTCTCTTTTCTATTCTCCATTTTGAGGATAATTTGTTGTTATTTTGTCATATTCTTGAGGATGGATGTGTATATCAGATTTTCAGTCTTCTTTTCTAATATATGTGGTTTTGAACAGAATAAATTTTCCACTGAGGCAAAGTATTTAGGTGCATCTCACAAGTTGTGATACATATTTTCATTGATGACTAGTAAAAATATTTTATAATCTCCATTGCAATTCCTCTTTGACTCATGGATTATTTTTTAATTACACTGCTTAGTTACCAAACTTCATTTTTTTTTTCGTTATACCCGTTCTTGTGGGTGTGTAGTGGCTTTGATTTAAATTTCCCTGTTGAATAATGATGTTGAGCATCTTTTAATTAATTTAGTAGCCATTCATGTCTTTAGAGAGATGCCTGTTCTATATTTTGCCCACCTTTAGTGGGGTTATTTTTTTATTATTATTGAGTTATGAGAGTTTTTATATATTCTGCATACAAGTACCTTATCAAAATACAATTTGCAAATATTTTCATTGTCTTTTTACTTTCTTTTTCTTTAAAATAGTTTATGGTGATTCTAATGTCAGTTTGCTGAACAAAGGTTCTAGTGACATCTATGATATACTATGAAATTCTCACATGAATAGGTAGTTTTGGAGGCAAAAAACACTGGTCTAGCTGCTTACTGCCAACACTTACAGAAAATTCATTTATACTGTTATTTACGTAACATTTTGTCATACTTTATATGTATTCATACAGATCTATTAAAAGATATCTGCTATAATGATTTCTGTACAATATGGTACAATTAAAATGTATTTTATTTTATTTTATTTATTTATTTATTTTATTTTATTTTTTAACATTTATTTATTTTTGAGACAGAGAGAGACAGATCATGAACGGGGGAGGGGCAGAGAGAGCGGGAGACACAGAATCGGAAGCAGGCTCCAGGCTCTGAGCCATCAGCCCAGAGCCTGACGCGGGGCTCAAACTCACGGGCCGCGAGATCGTGACCTGAGCCGAAGTCGGATGCTTAACTGACTGAGCCACCCAGGCGCCCCTAAAATGTATTTTAAAAGAAGATTAAAGTTGTACCATTCATCACTCTTTTTTTTTTTTTTATGTTTTTATTTATTTTTGAGACAGAGGTAGACAGAGCATGACCAAGGGAGGGGCAGAGAGAGAGGGAGACACAGAATCTGAAGCAGGCTCCAGGCTCTGAGCGGTCAGCACAGAGCCCTATGCGGAGCTCGAACTCACCAGGAGATCATGACCTGAGCTGGAGTTGGATGCTTAACTGACTGAGCCACCCAGGCGCCCCATTCATCACTCTTTTTCCTTCCTAATGATATACTTTGAAACACAAAAGATTATGATTTTGATGAATTCCAACGTATCTTCCTTTTTATCACTTGCGCTTTCAGGTGTTATATGTAAGAAATCAGTGCCTAACTCAAGGTCACAAAGATTTACTCCTGTGTTTCCTTCTAAGAGATTTATAGTTTTAGCTCTTACATTTATGTCTATGATCCACTGTGAGTTAATTTTTGCATATAATGGAAAGAAAAGATTTAAATTAATTCTTTAGCATATGGATATCCAGTTCTAATAACATTTGTTAAAAAGACTATTCTTTCCCCATTGAATCATCTGAGTGTTTTTGTCAAAAACCAATTATGAGTGTTTATTTCTGTATTATCAATTCTATTGCCTTAATATATATGTCTCTCCTGTGCCAGTACCACACTGTCTTGATTTCTGTAGCTTTTCAATAATTTTTGAAACCAGGAAATGTGAGTCCTTCATCTTTGTTCTTCTTTTTCAAGATTATTTTGACCATTTTGGGTTTCTTGTATTTCCATGTGAATTTTAGCATCATGTGAATTTCTGGTCAGCATTGCATGAAATCTTTAAGTCAGTTTGGGAAGTATAGCCATATTAACAATATTTAGTTTTCTGATCCATGATCATGGGATAACTTTCTGTTTACTTAGGTCTTAATTAATTTCTTTCAATAACGTTTTCCAGTTTTCAGTGTACTACTCTTATGCTTATTTTGTTAAATTTATTTCTACATATTTCATTATTATTTTTTAATGTTTATTTATTTTTGAGAGACAGAGACAGAGCGTGAGCAGGGGAGGGGCAGAGAGAGGGAGATACAGAATCTGTAGCAGGCTCCATGCTCTGAGCAGTCACAGAGCCTGACACGGGGCTCAAACTCACGAACTGTGAGATCATGACCCGAGCCAAAGTCGGATGCTTAACTGACTGAGCCACCCAGGCGTCCCAGTATTTCATTATTTTTTATGCTACTATGAAGTGGATTGCTTTCTTAATATTGTTTCAGATTATTTATTGCTAGTGTATGGAAATATAATAGATTTTTGTTTATTGGCCTTGTATACTTCAACCTTCTCTGACGTTTTTCTTATTGGTTCCAATAAGTCTTTAGCGGATTTCTTAGGATTTTCTGTCTGCAGAATCATGTCATCTGCAGATATACATTGTTTTACTCTTCCTTTCAAATGGATGTCTTTTTTTACTTTTACTGGCCAGTACTTCCAGTACAATGTTGAATAGAAGTGGTGAGAGTATTTTTGTTCTGATCTTTTTTTTTTTTAACATTTATTTATTTTTGAAAGACAGAGAGAGACAGAGCACAAATGGGGGAGGGCTAGGGAGAGGGAGACACAGAATCCAAAGCAAGCTCCAGGCTCCAAGCTGTCAGCACAGAGCCTGATGTGGGGCTTGAACTCACGGACCATGAGATCATGACCTGGTCCGAAGTCGGCTGCTTAACCGGCTGAGCCACCCAGGTGCCCCTGTTCTGTTCCTGATCTTAAGGGGAAAGCATTTAGCATTTCATCATTTAATATGTTAGCTGTAAGTTTGTAACAGATTCCTTTTGTCAGGTTGAGAAATTTCCCTTTAATCCCTAGTTTGTTGAGTGTTCTTATCGTGAAAAAGTGTTGGATTTTGTCAAATGCTATTTGTCCTTTATTCTATTAATATGATTTATTGCATTGATTGATTTTCCTATGTTAAACCAACCTTGCATTTCTGGATAAATTCCACTTATTCATGGTGTATAATCCTTTTTATATATTGCTGTATTGATTTTACTAGTATTTCATTGAGAATTTTTGCATTATTCATAAGGGATTTGGTCTTTAGTTTTCTTTTCTTTTGTCATTTCTGTTTTTGGTAACAAGGTATTATCAACCTCATAGATAGAGTTGGGAAGTGTATAGGAATGTTCCTTTTCATTAGGCATTTAGTTTGTTGGTGTTCAGTTGTTCATAGTATTCCTTTATAATCCTTTTTATTTCTGTAAGGTTGATCATGATGCCTTTTTTATTCCTAATTTTAGTCTTATTTTTTCTCAGTCAATGTGGCTTAAGATTTATCAGTTGTAGGGCACCTGGGTGGCTCATTTGGTTAAGTGTCTAACTCTTGATTTTGGCTCAGGTCATGATCTCATGGTCATGAGTTCAAGCCCTGCATTGGGCTCCACACTGAACATGGGAGCCTGCTTGGGATTCTCTCTCTCTCTCTCTCTCTCTGCCTTTCTCCCCCACTCACATGTACATGCTCTCTCTCTCCCCCCAAATAAATAAATATTTAAAAAAATTGTCAGTTCTATTGATCTTTTCAAAGAACCAACTTTTTAAAATCAAATATAGAAAATTTGCATCCATTATTCCTTCAAATATTTTAAAATTTCTTCTCTCTATTCTCCACTGGGAGTCTAATAATATGTATGTTAGAACACTTGGTATGCCTCACAGGTCACCAAGGCTCTGTTCAATTTTATTTTTAGTCTAATTTCTCTGTTTTATTTTAGTTAAATTCTATAGGTAGACCTTCAAATTCACTTGTTTTTTTCTTCCACAATGTTTAGTCTGCTGTTAAGCCAATCTAGTGAATTTTTAATTTCAGATAATGTATTTTTCACTTTTAGAAGTTCCATATACACACCCACAATGAACAAAGGAATAGATGGGACAAACAGAAAACAAATAACAAGATGGTAAATCAATCTCTCATCTACCAAGAAGGAATGAAAGCTAGCCTGTTAGTCTTCTGCCAGAACCATTGGATGTCTGAATGTGAAATCAAATACATTCTAAATGGTTCCATCTTTTCATTTTACAGATAGGAAAACTAAAGTTTAGGAAGTTTTTGAAACTTGCCTACAGATAGGCAACTATTTCAGGGCTGAGCCAAGTCTAGGGCCAGAGCTCTTTTTACTAACACTAATACCACTTACATTTATTTTACCCTTCACAATTTAGGTAGCACCTTCTCATGCTTTTTGACCTTTTTTATTATGTCATACCACTCATCCTATGGAGATGGCATTTCCCACTTTTCTTTAGGAGAGAATCTTGGAAGATTTTTAAATATTTGTTTCTTAGAACGCCAGTGGTTCTGAAGCTGATTCTACCTTATGTTAAAAAAATTATAGGAAAAAAACCATAGCAAGTCTCCCTATGTTGTCCTACTGCAGGCCACACATTGGTAGTCACAAGAGAAATGGTCTTGTTTGAGAATTACCATTCTGCCTTTGTCACTTCAACACAAAAGGGCTCAGAAGTGATCTTATACTTTCAAAGGGGCCTGGGATTGTTGGTAGTTTACTCTTTAATGACTCTCACTTTGATAAGGAATAGAAAGGTTGGGTTGTCATTCTGCATGTAAGTTTTTGCAGTGATTCCTTCTGCGTATGAAGACCTATTCATATTTCTTCCAAGAGTTTTTCCTTCTTTTTATTTTCCTTTTTTTGTAAGGTTACTATCTTAAAGTACATACACATTTGTAGATATAATAAAAGATGAAATTGTGTGAGGAAATCAAACAAAATATCTAAAACAACTCATCAGATATTAAAATTTTAAACTCAGGGATGGGGCATAAAATGATATATTCTTTTCAACCTGATGTAAAAGCTGTTACATACAGTCCAACTGTCTCAAAAATGGGAATGGAAAAGATAAGACACCAATTCAGTTGCAGAGCAAAGCTGTAGTCTTGGATTTACAACTTTTATGATTTTTTTAAAATTTTTTTAATTTTTTTAATTTTTTTTTCCACGTTTATTTATTTTTGGGACAGAGAGAGACAGAGCATGAACGGGGGAGGGGCAGAGACAGAGGGAGACACAATCGGAAGCAGGCTCCAGGCTCTGAGCCATCAGCCCAGAGCCTGACGCGGGGCTCGAACTCACGGACCGCGAGATTGTGACCTGGCTGAAGTCGGACGCCTAACGACTGCACCACCCAGGCGCCCCAGGATTTACAGCTTTTAAAGTATTAAGAAATTCGCTGGCAATCTAATACCTTCTCCTGAGTAGGCCAAGGAGGATAATTTTAATTCAGTTGTTAATTCACCACACTGCTGTCTGGCTAGCAGTTCATAGAGAGACATGCTGTCATGTGAGTGTATCCAGTTTTTTCCAGTCCAGTCATAACATTTGAGCCTACTGGAAGGAGATGACAACCAGATTCGCTTTTGGTCTCCCTGTTGATCATGTAGGTCCTCAGATCACAAGTTAAACCACTGGATAAATATCTAGTCAAAACTCCCAAATGAAATATAATCCTTAAACATGTAAAGTTTGTCTGCAAAGTCTTTAAAGAACTCTCCTAAAAAGTCCAACATGTCTTCTGCCAGTCGTTCACAGGAGTATCACCTAGAGATACTTGATCTCTCAAAGTTTCTGTTTTCCTTAAATACATCAAATGGTCATTTGGCTTTTTGATGTTTAGAATCTGGTTGAGGCAGAACAGGTACCAATTGGACTAGCTGTGGATGTTTGCAGCATGCAGTATCTCTGCTGACCACACCCATCCTCATCCACTTTCGGGTTTTATATATTAGCTCATTAAGCCTGCTGTAACAAAGTACCACAAACTGAGTGGTTTAAACTGTATAAATCTATTATCTCATAGTTTTGGAGGCTAGACATCTGAGGTCAAATGTGGGTGGTACTGGTTCCTTCTGAGGGCTGTGGGCCAAGAAACTATTCCCTGCCTCTTGCTTACCTTCTGGTGGTTTACTTCATTCCTTGGTTGGTAGAAGCATTGCCCTGATCTCTGCCTTTGTGTTCACATGGTGTTCTCCCTGTGGGTACATGTATGTGTGTCTGTGTTCAAATGTCCTCTTTGTATAAGGACAAAGACTGGGGTCCACCTGACTCCAGTATGATCTCATCTTAACTAATTATATCTGCAACGACCCTTTTCCAAATAAGGTCACATTCAGAGGTACAGGTGGTGGGGATTTCAACATGTGAATTTTGGTGAGGACACAAGTCAACCCATAACTCTCTGCTGGGGTGGTTCTAGGGTATAGTTAATCCAGGGAAAGTTCAGCCCCACTACTAAGGGGTGCTTCCCAGAATAAGCTGTATAATCTCCAAAGACGCTCCCTTCTGGTCGGCCAAATCTTGCCTATATGCTTGATCTGTGTGAGTACTGGGAATTTCTCAGCTTTTAACTCATATCATCCTTTGCTCAGCTTTGTGGAGCCTCACTCTATGCATGTATGGCCTGGTACAGAAGAGACTAGGTTTCTGGAGCTCTTTGACCCATGGCTACCTCCTTTCCAGAACTCTGTCCTGAAAATTCCAGCGTCTTCAGCCTTTACTAATTCTAAGTTCCATTTCTCTTTTAAGCAAGGCTGCCACCTCTGTCTGGAGTCTTTCTGTCTGTACAGCCCCAAAATCACTTTCAGGCAAAGGCAAGGTGATCAAGGATCCTATGCTACCTATATTTAAATGTCTGAACATAATTGTCTTATATCCTTGTTCCAGTTTTTTAGTTATTAAGTCTGGTCCTTCTTACACCATTGTACTCCAGGGCAGAAATTCAGGGTGAACTTTAAAAAAAAATTTTTTTTAAACGTTTATTTATTTTTGAGAGAGAGCATGAATGGGGGAGGAGCAGAGAGAGAGGGAGACACAGCATCTGAAGCAGGCTCCAGGCCCTGAGCTGTCAGCACAGAGCCCGATGCGGGGCCTGAGCCCACCAACCGTGAGATCATGACCTGAGCCGAAGTCGGACGCTTAATCGACTGAGCCACCCAGGCGCCCCTGGGGTGAACTTTTAAAAGCTTTTACTTTTATGGGGCACCTGGGTGGCTCAGTTGGTTAAGCATCTGACTTTGGCTCAGGTCATGATCTCCCCCTCCGTGAGTTCGAGTCCTGCACCTGGCTCTGTGCTGACAGCTTAGAGCCTTGAGCCTGCTTTGGATTCTATGTCTCCCTCTCTCTCCACTCCTCCCCTGCTCACACCCTGTCTCTCTGTCAATATCTCTCAAAAATAAACATTTAACAATAAAAGCTTTTACTTTTAAAGCTGAGCTATAAAGTCATCTGTGTTGTAAAATTCACAACTTTTAGAAGTCTTTGGAGCATCAAATACTGGGATGTGCTACTTGCTCAATATGGCCTAACTAAAAGGACTGCAGAGCCACCTTTGAGAAGCTCATTAATGACGTTAATCACAGATCTTCTCTCAGCCATAGCCTGTTTGTGTACGAGTAAGTAGGAATGTGTTAGTTTAGCTAAATTTGTTCTCAGGCCACAGGAGGAAGATACGTCATAGGAGACAAAGGGGTGGCATCCCTAAGCTTCAGGCAATCTCAGAGAAGCTTAGGACTCAGCTTCACCATATGAAGCTCACATAGCTGACTGGTTTGGTTTTTTGTTTGTTTTTTAATTTTTTTTAATGTTTATTTATTTTTGAGACAATGCGAGAGACAGAGTGTAAGCAGCAGAGGGGCAGACAGAGGGAGACACAGAATCTGAAGGGGGCTCCAGGCTCTGAGATGTCAGCACAGAGCCTGACGCAGGGCTCAAACCCACAAACCGCAAGATCATGACCTGAGACTAAGTCGGATGCTTCACCGACTGAGCCTCTCAGGAGCCCCCAGCTGGCTGGTTTTAATATTATGAACCATAGGCTGAAAAGAAATACATTTAAGTTTCTACCAAACATTTGAGTTCAGAACCACCAAATCATCTTAACCCAATTATCAGAATCTCCAAAATCTTTATAATGGAAAGGAGGAGAGGCCCCATACTTACTTACTTATTTATTTATTTATTTATTTATTTATTTATTTATCTATCTAGCTTTAGAGCTAGACCAGGTTAGGTCTGAATTCTGTCTTCTTCAATCATTAGCTATGTGAACTTCGGCAATCCCCTCTGAGTTTCCTAACTCCTGAAATGGAGATATTTATTTCATAGGTAGATTGTGAGAATTAAATAGGAACCTGTGTCTACCATTAAAGCCTGATGTATGACTGGCTCATGGAAAAACAGCTTGGGCTTGGTGTTGTGGTGGGAAGTTACTAGAGACCTGCACCCCAGCATCTGCTCCCCCAATGCCGTCTGGTGGTTTTTACCCATAGGCATGTATTTTCTAGAGCCTTTACTTCAGAATTAAAAAAAATTACACATACCCTTATTAAACGGAGATAGAGGCAGGAATAGGGTAAGTCAATACTTGTCATTTACATCTTTGAAGGGATTGGTTTATTAGCATGTTGGTTTAACACAGGTGTAGGGCACCTGCAGAATAAGTCTCTGAACTGCAAGACGACTCTAAGTGCATCAAAAATGAGCTTCCCTTACATCACAACTTTGCATAGGGCCGGCGCTCCCTGTGCAATTTTGCATAGAATAAATGCAGATCAGGCCATAGGAAACTTACCTATAAAAATACAGTCAATAAGAACTTTGATATACACATGAAATAAATCAGACTCACAGACATTTGAAATGGGAAGAAATCATAGAGATGGCAGTGAAATGATTAGCAGTTGTTTGGAGAGCTATCATGTCAGCAGACACCATTCTATTTCTTTTATGGAAGTCTCCAAATCTACCTAAGGCGTCATAGGCACAGTCAGTGGATACATCATTTCCACTTTCCTGTTTTTCCATGGAAACAATGAAGAAATTATTCCTCATCCTACTTTCACTCCAAACACTATTTTTAGTGTTAGCATTTGCTATGGAAACATTCACTTAGTTCTTTCACCTAATGTCATATCATTTCACTGATAGAGACAAGGGGAGCCTCTCCAGCAGTTTCCAGAAGAGAGCATATGTTTTGGGTACCAAACAACTGCTTTATGAACATGTTTTTGTTTATAACTCAGTCAAAAATAAGGAACTGCCCAAATAGCAACAACGTTCCATGATTTTTAAAAAAAGTACATTTCCTTTTTTATATTTGTTTATATTTTATCTTTTATTTATAATCTGTCAAATGAATAACATCTATCAAATGTTGCTAATTTGTTTTACCAAGAAGATCAGCTTTCTGTCAGAATTTTACTGGTGATTACCAGAGACTAAGGAAGCTACGGAGTGAGAGGTGGGCAGGTGCATAATACAGCCTCTTTTAGAGGCAGGTGTGAGGTGTAGCTCAGTCATCACTGCATAACCTGTGGCTAGTTGCCCAACGTGGCCCCCATACAGTGGGACTGAAAAACATGATTTCTAAGACCCTGGACAGACCTCGCCTTCCAAATTTGAATTTTAGTCACGTAGCACATCATGCTGAGGAGGCAAGACAAGCTCCAGGAAGCTCCATCTAAATGAAAATCGTGAACCGCATTGGGTACTCAGAAACACAGCAGTGTGTTCATTGGCAGAGATTATCACTCTTATTCAGTGCCTTACATTTATACTCCCACATTTGTTCTCCTTGCTTCTAAATTAGTCAGTGTAAAGACTTTTAAAAGATTAGCTGATTTAAAGCCACATTTGCAAAAGAAGCTATGTGGGCCAGCACATAAATCAGATATATGCTTGTTTTATCTCTCTGCCTAAAAGAAAAGTAGCAGTTTAGACTTTTTCTTCATAAGCTTAATTAAAGTTCTCATTTCTCTTATTTAAAGTATGATTGCATACAAACATAAAATGGGGATTGTTATGGGCATTGTGCCAAAATAATCTTTCAGAGTCATCCCCAGTCCCGGAAGCTGATAACTGGGCAAACAAATATTTGTTAGGTTAGAGTAAGACTTTTATGGAAAGTAACAATATTAATGTTAAAAACCAGCAAAACTATGATTCTTAGATGGCATAATGAACACACTTTGTTTTAGAGGGAAGGACTAAAAATAAGTCTTACAAAATTTGGCCAGGTTAAAATCAAAAGTATTTTTGAGTTACCAGAAGATACTGTTTGGACATTTCTGAAAGGTCTCTAAATTGCTGAAAGGTATTAAATGGCTGCCCAAGTATCCAAAATTTCAGACTATTAGTGTTTGGCATTTGTGGGGGAAAAAAGTGGGAATGCCTGGAAGAGATTCAGCTAAGAGTCTGAGTCCCTTTAGTGCAGTTTGAATGATAACCTCCATTTAAAATGTTAAAGTTCTTCAGCTGGAATTCAGCCAAGGCGTGTTTAATGGGACCTCTGCTATAGACTGTGTAAGTAAGTAGGGATGGAGAAGTGGGGTTTCCAGTAATGAGTAAGGAATTCTAAAATAAATTTTGTATTAGTTTCCTATTGTTGCAGTAACAAATCACCATTAATTTAGTGGCTTAAAACAGCACAAATTAAAATTCTAGAGGTCAGAACTCTGATACGTGTCTCATTAAGCTAAAATCCAGGTGTCAGCAGGATTATGAATCCATTTCGTTGCCTTTTTGGGCTTATAAAGGCTGCCCACTTTCCTTGGCTTGTGGCCCCACACCTCCACCTTCAAAATCAGCAATACTGACCTGAGTCCTTCTCACACTACCATCTCTCTGGTCCTCATCCACCTCTCTCTTCCATTTTTAAGCACTCCTATGATTACATCGGGCCCACCCAGATAATCTAGGAAAATCTCCCTATTTTAAGGTCAGCTGATTAGCAAACTTATTTCCATGCTTGGTAACTTTAATTTTCTCTGAAGAAGGAAGCAAAACCATTTGTTCAAAGGAGTATGATGGGGACAGAGAACATACGCCACATGAGAGCAGTCAGGGCTAGTTGCTCTGGAGAACAGGAGAAGAAGCCGCCCACAAACAAATGAAAGTATTGTCCAGTTGTGTCCTTTGGGTCTTCTTCTACCTCTGATTCAATCAGACTCTCAGACCCATTCATAGCCATTGACTCAGGAATTCCTCCTCTGGATCT
>NW_024412441.1:18930764-18934794 GCF_014898765.1 Herpailurus yagouaroundi | reverse complement strand
AAAAGAGAAACTGGAAGGAAAACAATAAAATGGCAACAGTGATTCCTTTGGGATTGGAATTACTGAGGGGGGGGGGAGGGGCAGAGCTGCATGGTTCTGTGATTTTCATTGGCAGCATGGAAAGGCCTTGCTGTAGGAACAGAGGAGTCTCATGTACAGGTGGGGTTTCAACCAGGAAGGAAGAGCAGGAGGACCAAGAGATGATAGCCCTGGGGGTGTGGAAGAGAATAGTTGGGGTAATATCCATGGGGATCAGGGCTGCAAAGGATACATGCTGTGCAGGTATGACTCTTAGGACAAGAGAACAAAGAGCAGAAGGTCCCTGGAAGGCGAAAGAGCAAAAGGTTCGGGAAACAGGGAGCAAGACCAGGGTGGGAAAGAGATGAAAAGAGAGTGGGTACTGTAGATTAATGCATTTGAGGTAGATAGAGCAATCCAAGGTTGTGACGAATCACGATGGGAGTTGATGGATTAAGATATTATCAAGCAACTACTATGTAGCAGCACTGTGCTAAATGCTGGATACGCAACAAAAATGTTCAAAACAGATACAGACTCTGCCCTCTGGGAGTCATGCTCTGCTGGGGCAGTTCAGTATGGAACCAAAAATGACCCCCTACAAAGTGTGATATGTGCTCTAAAGAAGAGGTGCAAGTGGGAAATACAGGCCAGAAAAAAAGACCAAAGGAACTGACACTCAAGTTAAAACCTGAAGGATGAAAGGGGTGAGGGTAACGTGAAGGGCAGGGGCAAAGCATTCCAGGAGAGGGGGCTGCTCAAGCAAGCACATCAAAGGAGGTAAGAAGTTGAGCTTTTTGGAAACTGGAAGAAGAGCAGTTTGGCTGCTGTGCGGTGAGCAGATGGTGGCACTGAAAGGAAGTCTATGAAAGACATGGGCAAGGAACAGACCAGACCCTCTTAAGGGATTTGGATTTTCTCCTGACTGGATGGAAGCTACCGAAGGGTTTTGAAAGAGGGAAATGACACGGTCATTCATTATTACTGGAGGAGATTGGGAGGGACAGGGGCTGGGATCTGGATACTGCTGGACAGCCAGCCAGTGGAGAAAGTCCCTCAGGAATAGGGTTCATGTGGCCTCTGATTGTGAGGTGGTTCAGTTTGACCCCTGTCACCAAGACTCACCGGGCAATAGGCCTCTTGTCATGAGAAGGATAGTATCGTTTTTTCCTAGATGGTTCCTGGCTGTTCCTTGGCTCTAATTCTCTGCCCAGGTAGGGATGCCTATACCTATGGGGTCTGAATTTTTGGGACCCGAAGAAAGACAGGCAGTTTGTCTTATGAAGATCCAAGAGCAGAATCCTGGGATGAAACACTAGACTTAAATACTCCTGTTTTCTGATAATTCCAAAGGATTCCTCTTCTGGAGTGTGGGAAGGGCTACTCCTCCTTTCTTTTCTAAACTAAAAGGCAGTTTTCAGTTTGCAGAATTAGTTGCCACTTTTAGAAAGGCAGCCTGTTTTGGTGCTGAGGGTGCAGACTGGGGGTTCAAATCCTAGTTCTGCCACTACTTCCTGCATGAGCACATTACTTGCCATTTTCATGCCTGAGTCTTCTCATCCACAACATGGAGATAATAGCAGAACCTCATGTGTAAAGTGGGGGTAATGGCTGGTCTCAGCTCAGGGTTCTTCTGGGAACTGAATGATTTAAACGAGTGATTAATTGCAAATGGCTTAGAACAGTGCTTGGCATTTGATAAAAATATGTCCCCAGATGAGGTGCAGTATACTTAGAAATAGTATAGTCTTTCTTTTGCCAGATCAGTGAGGTTCTCAGGGATAGCTGTGAAAGGTTTCCTGAGACTTGGAGAGGGAAGGAGGGAGGGACAGAAATAAAACAACAGCTATGCTCTTAGCTTTATGGTTGTCTGTACAGGCTTCTAGAAACTGTACATGGTTCTCGTTTTCCTTTGAACCTTTAGGAAAGCCTTGCTAATATTTTTAGCTTTTTCTCCACCCAGCTTCAAGGTTTGGTCCAAGAAGCATTAAGGAGGGAAAGAATTCTCTTGAGCCACATGGCAGGGCCCTGGGGACTGGAGTTCTCAGCAAGAAGGTGCAAGTGCCTGGGAGGTGGGAGAGGGGACATTTTTAAAGGATGAAGGTGACTGCTCTACTAGGTAACAGATAATTTCCCATTTTCCTAACCTATTCACATAGTTCCCTACCACTTTTTAAAAAATGTTTACTTATTTTTGAGACAGTGTGAGTGGGGGAGGGTCAGAGAGCAAGAGAGACAGAGACAGAGACAGAGACAGAGACAGAGGATCCAAAGTGGGCTCAGCAGCAGCAAGCCCAATGCAGGGCTCGAACTCACCAACCATGAGATCATGAGATCAACCAACTGAGCCACCCAGGCACCCTCCCTACCACTTTCTATTTTGGATGTTGACACCATGTTCTTTCTCAGCCTTAGCTAATCACCAAGAACTTTGGCTTTTGTTCTCTCAAAACCGACAGTAACTTCAAAAGCCACCCACAGTGCACACAAATAAAGCTAAAGGCTTAAGATAGTCTGGAACAAATAAAAGTCTAAGGTGGAAAGGTGACTTACAGAGTCGATAAATATTTAGTAGTTACAACCCCCAAAAATGTGATTTTGAATAGGAAGGAGCAGAGACTTAAGGTGAGAGAAGGGTGTGTAGATTTGCTTATAGTTGTTCAGTTTAGTTTGAGGATTTTGAAAAGAGGACACACACCAAAGTCATTGTCCTGAGGGTGATGAGTCATCTGTCTATTTCGAATGCAGGTGATTAACTTGGGGTCTGTAGACTGATTCCCAATATATATTTATTGCTTTCATGCAAGAAATTTATAAAGCTCTTAACCATCAAAACGGTGCCTTTAAGCAAATAGCTTGTGCTAAAAGGATTATAAAAAAATTTTAAAGGCAACTTCTCTTTATATGCTCAAGTGACTGGGATGTGTCTTTAGCCTTTTTCCCCTGTCTCCTCTTGTATTTGGGATTTTGATCCCACTTAAAGCCAAAGGTGTAGAATGCCTCTTCCAGGGTTCTACCCTGGCTCTTCTGCAACGAGTCGTGCAGACGTCGGCTTCTCGAGTCCTCAGTTGTCCGCCAGGATGTGGTGCAGATTCCGGGTGGTCCCCACATAACAGCACCGTCAATGATAATTCAGACGTCAGATAACACCCTCTGAACGTTAACTTTTTCTCTTCTAGCTGGAGTGTGAAAGTTTCTCGCGTGTAAGCTGTAGTGGCCTCGGTCTCTGCGGGGATACAGTTCACGTTCATCTTCCTCCTTGCAGGAAAAGCTCCCTGCTCTTGCTCCCTGCAATCAGCAGACCAAGACTTCCATGAGGGCTCTTTAGTTGATTAGCTGAGCGACCACCCGAGGCCAGCACGTTTCCTAAGACGATCTCCTTAAAAGGACCAGCCTGTCTTTAAAAGGAAAAAAAAAAGGGAGGGGGGCAGGGGGTAGCCAGCGAGCCTGAGAAGTCATCAGCAGCCTTTCTTCCCACACTTGTGGTATCACAACAATGATTCACCTCAACACAGGGCGGCAGCTTCCCTAATTAGCCTGGAGACGCTCCGGACCCACACGGTTATAAAAAAAACAACTTTTACTTTTATTCAAATGTGCAGTTCCCACCCACTGCGCCCACTCCCTCCAGCCCCAGGCCCGCGGGCCGCCTGCTTTGCCGGGCGGATCAGGAGCCCCCTAGGCCCCGCGCCGTCGGGCCGCGAAGCCCCCTGGTGACCTGGAAGGTTGAGGCTGGAGTTGGGGCCGAATCCCTCTCGAGGGTATTCAAGTGAGCCGGAACGTGGACGCCTCGTCCTCCAGGCCCGTCGGGGTCGCTGGTGGACCCCGGCCTCGCCAAGGTAGGGGTGGCCTGGCCCGGAGCCCCGACAGCGTCGCCGAGTGGGCTGGCCAAGGCGGGGCGGCGGGAGCAGCCGCGGGGTGCGCAGGGGTCCCCGCCCGGCGCGTGGGGACAGCCTGGGCCCGCCGGCGCCTTCCCCCACGAGCTGTGGGCAGCGACTCCGGCTGTTGGGTG
>NW_024412441.1:18914816-18930364 GCF_014898765.1 Herpailurus yagouaroundi | reverse complement strand
TGAGGGCCGGCCGCGGGAGCGTCGCGCCCGCGCCCCGCTCTCAAGACCCCGACCCGGGCCGTGGCGAGGCCAGCTGACACCTGCTGCGTCGGGCCGCGGGCCGCAGCGTTCCCGCGCGGGTGCCGGAGCGGTTTCGGGCGGGGGCCGCCGGGCGCGCGCGCCCACGGCAGGAGCGTTCCCCGCACGCAGCGGATGGTGTTCCTCCAGCGCTTCGCCGAGCCCGGGCCACGCTCCTGAGCCAGGTACCCGGGCGGTCTGCGGCGGGCTGGCCGCGAAGCGTGCGTGGGCTTGCGACCGGTGGCGCGGGGAGACCTGGGCGGGGGCGGCGCGGACCCAGTAGCGCCCCGACGTCTGCCCAGGTGTGTGGCCGGCCAGGGCAGAGCCCACGCGGCCAGGTGCCCCTCGGACTGGGGGTTGGGGGGTGGGGTGGAGGGGGGCGCGATCCCGCGCGGCCGCCTCGTGGGGCAGCGCGGGCCTGGGCGGAGATGAGCCAGACACGCTCACGCAAGTGCCCAAAGTTTCCCTTTGCTCACTTTGCTGGACTTAACTTTGAATTGTGAGGTGAAGCATAGCAGTTTCAAGCTTTAAGAGGGAAGTCGATCTTGCTGGGTCTGGATCGTTAGTATACGAAGTATTTGTGCCTGCTGTCTCTAAAGGCCATTGCAGGATAAATTAGTGGACAAAGTCACTAAATGCTTTTTTATGTGTTAGTTAATGGTTTATTTGTAGGCAGGTTTTAGGCTTCGGTTACAAGCCACCAGTAAGGGATTCTGGGTTCCATGTAAGAAATATTCAAATTGGGGGGCGTTGTCTTAAAAAAATTATAGTTGACATGCAATGTTGTATGAGTTTCCAGGGTATGATTTGACAGTTCTATAAGTTACGCAGTACTCACCACAGTGTTCAAAATTTTAATCAACAAAATATATCTTGAACAGATGCTTCATACCTGGCAGGGCTTTAATTTGAGGTTAATAACAGCATAGGTAGTTACTCAAATGAGCCAACATTTGGCTTTGAAATGCAGGGAAAAAGGAATGCCACCGTTTGAATCGGACTTGTGTAGGTACAGGCTGACAGCTGGCATCGTGTCACTGCTGAACACTTAATTTTGAGCCAGGAAATCTCTCCAATGGGAGACAAGCAGCTGTGTGATCTTTTTAGAGGATCACCCCATACCTTCTCAAGCTATCTTAAAATATCCTCCCTTATTCAAGCCTGCAAGCTTTCTTCATTTACATAACGCAGGCAGTGGACCATGGAATAGAATCTATTTAGACCCCTGGTATTCAATCTGGAACTCAGTCACCTCATCCCCCACACACCTGGAATTATGGAGCAGGGTGGTCACTCCTGAGAGCCCTTTGAGGTTATAAAATTGTGAGGGGAAACATCTGGAGAGGGCCCCGCAGTGGTGTCTGGGATCCCTGCGTTTGGGAGCTGGTGGAGAAGGGTTGAACTGGCTGGTTTCCTGGCTCTGCCCCAGTCTGGTGCTGAGCCATGTTGGAGCCTGAGGCAAAAGGAAAAATCACTAATCTGGATCCTGTCTTTAGTTAAAATTGTAATATTTAGCACGACATAGATTTTGTGTTTATTTTGACGTTTTAAAACACTGCATTAAGACGTTTGCCTTGTGGAGCTTTTGGTCTCCCTTTAAATTTTGCGTCTGAGGTGAATGCCTCGCTTGCCTCACCCTAGTTCTAGACTTGCCTGTGAGTCCAGGTGCTTAACTTCTGCAAGCATCAGTTTCCTCACCTATAAAATAAAAAAAAAAAGTAGACTCTCCATGGATGTTGTACAGCTAAAGCATAGCATTTGGCTGTTTACACAGGACTAGGCATATGGGGACCATGAAAGGGTGGCTGTCCTATTTGTATTTCCCCGAATCTTCCTGAGTCTTGGTTTGCACTCAGCAAAATGGGAGTAATATAGCCAGCTCACAGGGATGCTGTCAGGGTTAAATGAGAGAATGTGTGTGAAGGCGCTGGCCCTCCTGGAGGGTAAGTTTTCTGTGATGGCTTGGTGGACCCCGGATTTGCCTTGCAAGGTCACAACCACTTGCTTTCCCCTCTGGACGTTAGCCTTGTGCCTTGTCATGCACAGACACTCATAAATTCTGTTTGTGTTGCATTGAGATCCCACAGAAGCTTTTGAATCAAAGTAGAGATGTTTCTTGCCCAGGACTTATTTTGGAGTGGTGAAGTTCACCAGCCACAAGTTGTAGTTAGCAAAATGTTTTATAAATGAGCTTAATTTTGCTACTCCAAACAAACGACTTTGGTTCCCTTTTGGTATATTTAGTCCTTATTTATGATTGTGATTTTCCTGAGCCTAAGTCAAGTGATATTATCTCAGTCACTAGCTTAAGGCAACTTGGTCCCTTGAGAGTCAGTCTCTCAGTCTCTCTAGGTTACTCTTGGGGGCCCCTTCTCCCCACAGGTGGTCTCTGGGCACCAGGACAAGGTTGGCATCATGTAAAGGTGTGTGGGAGAGTGGCCTCTTGCTGGCCTTCTATTCCTCTTGCTGATGCATTTCCCATCACCACCACTGAGCCTTCTTTCCCTCCTCCACTGAATGTGGTCCGGCTGGGTGTCACTGGGGTGAGCTACAGCTGGGACCTGGCTCCTGCAACTGGCTGTGAGGTCGGCACACTCTGGCTCTCTTCTAGGTCTCTCCTGGGCACCCGAGAAACTGCCCGGATCATGTGGCACTATGTTAGGCTTCCATTTCTGCCCCACTTGAGTGGTCCTCAGTGTTCCCAATAGGAAGCAGGACAAAAACTTCCCATGTTTTGTGTTCCCTTCAACCTTCCATGGATTTTTCTTCCCTCACCACCTCTTCTCTAGGTGATGCAAAGCAGTGAGGGGGGGGGGAGGGTGCTCAGTCCCTTCAGCTTCCCCTTTTCTTAGTACTGGAAGAGTGTTGTTTTTTTTTTTAAGATTTTATTTTTAAATAATCTCTACACCCAACATGGACTCAGACTTACAACCCTGAGGTTGAGTTTCATGCTCCACTGACTGAGCCAGTCAGGCACTCCAAGAGCTTTTTTTTTTTTTTTTTAACCGGGGGGGAATATTAATTAGTATTATCTTTTGTTTTTTCTGTATTTTAATTTATAAAAAAAAAAAAATTTAAAAAATTTTCTCCCCCCCCCCCCCCCCAGCTTTGAAAAATCAGATGCATCCTGATGAGGTGGGAAGGAGGCAGGGAAGAACAAACTGGGAAAATAGGGAAAAAATTCCCTTCCTCTCCCTGCTCTCCATCTTTCTGGCCACACTGACCCGGGTTATGGGCACTGGGCTTCTTAATACATGGAAAAGACTGGGAAAGATATAGAACCTGCTGGAAATACCAGTCACAGGCTGGGAGGAAATGGGGAAAGAGCAGCTTTGAAGCTTTGTTGGTGGGTGGGAGAAGAGACTAGTTTTCTGCTACACATTACTGAGTCCAGCCCAGTAAACCAGTTTCAGGTGGATTAATGTCTTTCAAACCATTACCCCCTATTTATGCTGCTGTTTCTTCATCATCAGAATGATCCACTGTGTGCTTTGCATTTACTAAAAGCATAAGAGAAACAGAAAAATCCAAGTCATAATTAGTTGCTTCTTCAGGGTGCTTAGGAATTATTTGAAGCATAAGATTAGCCTTTAGGAAGCCTAAAGCTGTAAACCCAAGCTCTGGGTTTTGTTTTCACACTCAGTGGTTGGAAGGTGAAGTGGTCAGGGAAGGCTTCTTGGAGGGGGTGACTTAAAGTAACATTAAGACTTTGCCACATGGATGTGAGATGAAAGAAAGCTTTCCATGAGAAGGAGCTCTTGAGTGCCTAGAGACAGAAAGGCCTTCCCAGGGGTGGCCTTTCAGGATGTGCTCGTGGCTTGACCCTTCTTGGTGTCATGTTTATCCCTTTTGTTGTCTAGGTACCTGTAAACACTGGCACAGTTACTGTCATCTGTAGGTAGGACAACAGGAATGGTCAGCTCTCTAAATCCTTGTGTTTTCCCAAACTAATGGAAATCAGATGTGTTTTCATCTACACTGTTTTCTTAGATATTTGCATCTGGAAAATAATTTCAAACTTTTGGGTCAGGTCAGTGGTCCTTGAGATATGTTTGTGATTCTGATGAGTTAGTTACCTTGGAATTCTTTGTATTGCTTTAACGTGCTATAACCCATAATTCTGAGCTCAGTGGGTCATGAACCAGAAGATGCCATGTGAGTACTCATGGAATTTAGTGTCTAATAGACAGGGAACAGTGAGACAGGTGCGACCATGCACCCAGGGGCTCCTTGACAGGTGTCAACGCCTGATTCCATGCAGACACTTTTCAGATGCAGATTCCTGGTAGGAAGGACTCTCAAATATTTTTCTTATGATTAAGGTATCTGTGAAAAGAAATTACAGAAGATCTTTTTGAAAGGTGAGGAGTAGACAGTTATTTAGTTGCTCAAGCCTCTTCCTATCCCTGGTGTGTGAGGCTGATTTGTAAATGTATGCAGTTTGAGAACTTCTGGAATACTTGGCCTCACGTCTGAGGTCCATTCACCAGTCTCTGCATCCTTTCTGACCCCCAAATTCTCATGTTTGTGGGAGGCAATAGAAGCATTAGCTGTGGTGTGTGATTTTCCCAAGAAACTGCTCTCTGAATGTGGCATATGAAAATGTCAGAGGTGTTTTGCTTTCTTAAAGTAAGTGATCCAGCCAAGGGGGGCAGTCAGGGCGCTGGTTTCAGCTGTGGCACTTAAGAGTCCCTGTGACCTCAGGCACCCCAGCGAATGGGGGGGGGGGTTACTCATACACACACACACACACACACACACACACACACACACACACACAAGCATCACTTGAGGTATTGTATCAGCAGAAGAAATGCTTCATAAATTATTTATGACTATTCTTCCATTTCCTTTCTTAGAACGTACCTTAGTACGTACCTTAGTACGTACCTTAGTACCTTAGAAGGGTACTTATTATAATTCCCAATTAGGACCCCTAATAAAGTACCCTACAGCAATAAAGGGTCCTTCTGCATCTGAGATCTGATGGCATTTAAGGAAAATGAGCAAATGTGCTACAGAGTGCCCCTGAGAAAAGTTAGTGATAGATGTCATGTGGGGAAAGGCCTTGATGCAATTGAAAGCACACAGTGAGAAGTGAGGGGAAAGCGATGGGAAGGGTAGCACAGGTAGGATAGTGTGAAAGTGGGTGGAAGACCTTCAGCATCTGGGTCGTGGGGTACACTGTGGTCATGGGCTCCATCTCTCTCTACAGCATTAGCTGTCCCTGCTAATATGTGGTTACAAGGACCAGTTAAAGTACTAGCGGAAGGGCCATAGATGGGACACACACACACACACACACACACACACACACACACACACACACTTGTTCTATTGGTGAGACTCGTAGGGACAATTCTGCCCTGCCACATCTGTGGCTCCTCAGCGAGCCTGATGAACAGCCATGGATTAGAATGGGTGTCACCAATGGGTAACCAAATTGCAACCAATATTAGGTTCCTCTTATATATTTAATGTTATACATAAGAATATGTCATGAATATTTAGTATTTTTTCAGCATTTAGTGTATCATGAATATTTACTGCCCAGCTGCTTTGGGTATATTTAGTACGTCATGAATATTAGGTATCTCTTGTCCTTCCACACCTTTCTGTCTGTTTGATATACACATGTTCTCTTTACTGAGTTTTATCTATACTAAACATATCTTATAAGTCATCCATCCCCTTTGCTGTCTTTTCTTTAGAATTGAATATTCTCAAATAACATGACAAATGTACATTACACCAGCCTAGTCTCTTAAAATAAATTTCCAGGTTGTATATATTTTTGTGAAGCCATTGTCCTATCAGGATGGGTGTCTGAGGTGTGTGGGGGCCTCTGGGACCGGGTGTAGGTCTGTATAGGCTGTTAAAGCTTGCTCATGTGCACTTCAGGTTTGCAGATGGACAGTGGACTGTGTGCTCGGGGCTGGTTTCTGCTCTTGGCTCCTCAGGAAAGAAGTGACCATGGGAGAATGTCCATCCGAGAGGCTATACCTGTTGTTTTGAGCCTTGCGCAAGCTGGTCTCAACTCTTAGCTCTTTTTGGTTGGATGCAGCTGTGTGGCCAGGCACAACATCTGCACCAGCAGGGACAGGGACAGGAGCATTGGATGTGGGGTCACAGTTCACCTGGGGCCTAGGCTCAGCCCTGGGCCTCTTGAGTTCTCCTCCCTGGTCTGCAGCTGATGTGGGCAATGCAGTGAGCTGCTCTGGAACACCATCCCCTCTCTGCACCTGCTGTTCCAACCTGTGTCTAATACCACACTCCTGGTCCAGAGGTTCCATCATCTTGCTTTAATACATTAATTACTCCCCTTTTCTTCCCCTCTATTCCCTGAAAAGTGGTAGCAGGAACTTTTTCATGGGTCCTTTCTGCATGGACAATTTGTGACATGGAAGCGACAAGCGCGAACCCTGCTGATGGAAACGGGGAGGAGGATGGGATTTGGGGGCGGGTCAGGCCCACACACTGGACATCGTACCACTTCACCTGGTGCTTTGTTCTCTGTGAACTAGGCTCATTTCCTCAGAAACTGAAGTGGTCACGTATGTTTGGATGGTTGCTGGGTGGCAGCTGCATGCTCCATTGGAAATCAGATCTTTAAATCACCATGTATTAGCGTTTCCAGTATACCGTCTGGGTGAAACAGGCTCTTCACGTACAAACACAAAACATTTTGCACATCTGAGTCACTGTTTTCTGAGGCTTGGCCTGTGTCATCTTGTTTTCATCATGGCCTCCATGAGCAGAGATGGTTCTTTCAGCTGAGGTGTTCGTGCTAGCAAGGCTTCCCTGGTACCACGTTTAGAGCTGAAATTACAGGTTGTGTTTCATGGGCCCTGGGGCAGCCCAGAGGCATCCCTCGATAGTGGAGGAACCACTGCAGGCAAGACTCTGCCAGGCCAGCAGGCAGGGAAGGCCCAGAAGGTCGTGAACTTGGCGTGGGGCAGGCCTGCCAGCCGCCCAGAATGCCGACCAGACGTGTGATTTGGCTCGTCGCAGTCAGGCTGCTCCTTGGCTGCTCCCTTGTGTGGCACAAGGCCAGGTGCGGCACAAGAGACTGGCTCCACCACGAGGCAAAGCCAGGGGTGGAACATGAGTGGGCGTCTTGCTAGATCTGGGGGCACGTCCTCCCAGATATTTGTCTGTGCTATACCGAATATTCATGTGTGTGTACATGTGTGTGTGTGCACGCAAAAGTACCTGTTTAATATGAAGAGGTAATATCTACATTGTTTCATGCTGCCCTTTCTTTCTTTCTTTCTTTCTTTCTTTCTTTCTTTCTTGTATATGTCTTTATTTGAGAAAGACAGAGAGAGTGTGCACGCAAGTCAGGGAGGAGGAGAGAAAGAGAGAGGGAGAGAGTCCCAAGCAGGCTCTGCACTGTCAGTGTGCAAAGCCCCATGCAGGGCTTGAACTCACGAACTGCAAGATCATGACCTGAGCTGAAATCAAGAGTCGGATGCTTAACCAACTCAGCCACCCAGGCGCCCCTGCCTTTTCAAAATTAGTATTGTGTGTTGAGTCTCTTTTCCACATTGCTAGATATTCTTTCTTAGTATTGGTTGTGTGGCTGTGAGGAGCTCCCATAGGATGGGCAGGCCCAGCCTACTTAACCCAAGTCCTCTGTTGGATCAATGTCTACTTAAATTATTTTCAACCCTTAGCCACTTAGTAATGGTAGGACGGTGAACATCTTTGTCCACGCTCTTTTGCACATTTGTCTGGTTGGTTCCTTCCAACTACTATCTCATAAGTAGATTTCCTGTGTATGTACATGCCTCCTCCTTTAATATGCCCTGCCTGGAATAATTTTTTTTTCACACCAAGGTGTATGTGTGTGTGTGTGTGTGTGTGTGTGTGTGTGCGCGCGCGCGCACGCGCGTGTGTGCATGTGTGTGTATTTATGAGAGAAATTTCCCTCCTCTTGGCCGACAGTGTCTTCAACATCTGTGTTATTCAGGATTTGCTCGAGTTAGTTTAGGCAGAAGAGGATTTAATGCAGGAAATTCAGGGCCAGCAGAATCGTTAGAAGCTTGGCCCTTGGCCAGACCTACAGGAGTGACCCCCAGAACAACACTGCAGGGCTGGCTGGACAGGAGCTGCTGCCTCCAACCCCAGACCCATTCCGTGGAGGGTCCCTCCTGCTCAGTGTACATCCATGAAGCTGGGGACAAGGCTGTGGGACTTCCACACCTTTCTCCCCCCATGGAAAAACCTGATGCTTCTGCGGAGGTGGTGGTGTCTGTTAGCAGAGATGCACAGGAGACTCTTCCACGTGGGGAGCCTGGCAGGGAGGGAGGCTAGGAAGTCAATTTATGAACTATATTTCTCCTTGGTTTTCTAGCCTCTAGCAGGCAGCAAACAAGCCAGGGAGTGTGAACAGAATCTCAGCTTTTATTTGTTTTTCTAATGTTGTCCTTTTAGTGTTGTATCTGAAGCAGGCAGAGGTGAGGTTCACAGAATGTAGCCACAGGTATGGTGATGGGCCTGGGTCCCTGTCTCACAGAATCAGTTGTTCTGCTCTCAGAGAAGGCCCAGAATCTTTCACGGATAAGGTTTTCATTTCAGTTGCCTTGGACATGAGCCCCAGTCCCCTTCCTACTCACTCTTAGAAACCAGATTAGAAGCTTCTCCAGCCTGAGCTTTGTTCAGATAGGTGACAAAACAACATGAAGCCATGTACCAATAGTTCCTGCAGACTTGCCTTGTCTATGAACCATGTATTTGAAAATCAGATCCCCGGAGACCTGCCTCAGTGGGAAGGGTGTGGGTTGTCTAGTTGTTTTCTCTTGACATTGGAGACCCTTTGCTCTCTCTCCCCCTTTCTTGGTGGTGTCGTGTTAATGTTGAACAGCCCTGTTATTAGGCATGGGGAGGAAGCAGGAGTTAGCGTACTGTCAAGTTAAGATTCAGATTTTTTTTTCATGAGCCATAATTGATCAGCAGTCAGTTTATGAACTATATTTCTCCTTGCCTCTCCAAACAGGCTTTTGTGCATAATTACTGTGAATTCAGGTGTTTGTATAGTGCCAAGTTCCCCCTCTGAGTGGATTACTGCATTTTCAGTTGTTTAGGAAAAGCATTGCTGAGGAAGGGTTCCAGGAAAGACTGTGTCTTTAGCAACCCTCAGCCCATGGGTGGCCCAGGGTGTTTTGGTGACTGTGGGGGTCAGCTACCAACCTGATGTGCACACCTTTCTGGCCCTAAACAGGCCCTCCACCCCTTACAGTAAATGTTACCCTTCAGAGATTGACTATTTAAAGCAACCTGATGGTCCCTAACTCGAAGCTCTGAGGGAGATGCCGGGGGTGAGGGAAGAAGGAGCCCAGCTTCCTCCCAACTCCAGATGGGATGTGACAGCTTTTGGGACAAGTTCTTGGAGGGTCCAAAAGGTCATTATTTTAGAGACCCATCAGAGAAACCCATATCTTTTACAAAGGAGAATGTATTGGTGATTTGATATATCCCAAGTGATTCACTTTGGGTTTCAACAGCACCTTCCTTCTGTAAATTAAAAATAGAACTTGACAGAGCTGGTCACTATATGGTAAAACCTTGGTTTGCGAACACAATTCATTCTGGAAAACATGCTTATATCCAAAGCTCTTGGATATCAAAGCGAATTTCCCCATAAGAAATAATGGAAACTCAGATGATTCGTTCCACAACCCAAAAATATTCATGTAAAAATGATTACAATACTGTAATATAACATAAAGAAAATACAAAATATAAAGAGAAATAAACAAATTAAGCTGCTGTTACCTTTGAAAACCTTCGTGGCTGATGTGAGGGAGATGAGAGAGGAGGGTTATTGTGTAGGATGACTTTTACTATCACTAACGGAATCACTGCTGTCTGTTGGCTCAATGGAATCTTTTTCTGTATGGAGGCAAATGGCTAGTCTCACATTGATAGTGACTACAGTACAATATTAATAAGCACTTGTCATATACTGTATTTAATGTAACTGGCAATAGGCAGTAGAGGAAAGGGTCTATATCTGCAGGAAGCCTGACCTAGAATGAAACAAAGCATCCCAAGCTTACTTGTGTATGGAAAAGCAAAGGACAGTTCATTGGTGCTTTGAAGTGACAAAAAATACACTAGTGCCAGTTGTGGGCACTCTCTAACGTTCTAAAAAGTCACTGATTTCTGCCAAACACTGGGGCCTGAGACAGAGCATCCTAGCATGGGAGATCACCTGTAATCCCACAGAGAGAGAGAGAGAGAGAGAGAGAGAGAGAGAGAGAAACCATTGGCTCAGTTGTGATCATGTGATGTTTGGCATCACATACTGCTCATATCACAAGACATTGCTCATTTATCAATTTAAAATTTATAGAAATATTTGCTCATCTTGCAGAACACTCTCAGAATAAGCTACTTGTAATCCAGTACTATACTTACTACCTGTTGAACACTGGGCACCATTTTGGGTATTTCCCCTTCATCATCTCACTGAAGCCTGTGATCACGCTGTGCATTTTATAAATAAGGAAACTGAGGCCCTGAGAGGTGAAGTAACTTGGCCAGGGTTCCTCAGCTAGTGAGTGAAAGAGCTGTGAACCCAGCTCCACTCACCACTCCCCCTGTTTCTCTCAGAAGATGATTTCCCCTTGAAAATAGCCTCTGTTTCCAAGGATGTGGAGAAACAGGAGCCCTCTTGCACTGTTGGTGGGAATGCAAACTTGTGCAGCCACTCTGGAAAACAGTGTGGAGGTTCCTCAAAAAATTAAAAATAGAACTACCTTATGACCCAGCAATTGCACTACTAGGAATTTACCCCAGGGACACAGGAGTGCTGATGCATAGGGGCACATGTACCCCAATATTTATAGCAACACTGTCAACAGTAGCCAAATTATGGAAAGAGCCTAAATGTCCATCACCTAATGAATGGATAAAGATGTGGTTTATATATACAATGGAATACTACTTGGCAATGAAAAAGAATGAAATCATGCTGTTTGCAGCAACGTGGATGGAACTGGAAGGTAATATGCTGAGTGAAATAGAGAAGTACAGATATCATATTTGTCACTCATATGTAGATCTTGAGAAACTTAATGGAAGGCCATGGGGAAAGGGAAGGGGAAAAAATAGATACAAACAGAGAGGGAGGGAGGCAAACCACAAGAGACTATTAAATACAGAGAACAAACTGAGGGTGGATGGGATAGAGGGGAAAATGGGTGATGGGCATTGAGGAGGGCACTTGTTGGGATGAGCACTGGGTGTTGTATGTGAGCCAATTTGACAATAAATTATAGTAAAAAAACCTTGTTTCTCTAGTGTGCAACCGAGGTACTTACACACACAAGCGCTGTGTAGTTGTTGGCTTTATTGCTGTTACTATTTAGCGAACATGCCCAGATGCTGTCATGATTGCTTTACCCTCACTGTTTTTATCCCGATTTTACAGAGGAGCAAACTGAGGCACAGGGAGGTTATGGGACTTACCTAAATCACCAGTACACAGTGGAACAGGGATTTGAACCCAGCGTCCTTTCCTTGTTGCCCTGCTTTTAACCTGTCTTGAACTGTTAACTTGCAATGACTGGGAAGTGTCCTTATAACTCCCCCAGGGTTTTACTTAATGGGAGGGAACACTCTTGGAAAATCGTTCCCGTTGGTGTTCACAGAGCCTGGAGGGGCTCTTTACTCCCCAGTCAGATTCCTTCTGAGCCCACCTCCCTGACATTCCAGCCACAACTGGAGTCTAGGTGGAGACCTTTCTCCTGCCTCTCTCTCTCTCGGCTGCCTGCAGCAGATTTTGCAGGAAAGGAGAGGAGGGGAACGTCACGGATGGAGGTGGCAAGGGCACAGGCACAGGCTGAAGGCTGGGCTGACCACACCCTGGCAGACCCCTGGCTGTTTGGGTGACCTTGAGGACAGCCTTGGGCTTACTTTCCAACTGCACGCACTGGGAGATTGAGATATGTGCCTCCCAGGGTTGTTGGGAGAAGAAAAGGCAATAGTTTATGTGGAAATGGCAGACATGCTGTAACCAGTGTATAAGAGTGAGTTAGAAATGACATTTTATTTTAATTGTTATTATAATTTAGCCCTTTTTATTAATACATTTCTAGGAAGAGTAAGGCCTCGTGACTGGGGGCTCTGGGCACAAAGCCTAACTCTCCTGTTCTCCAGCCTCATGGTCTCTCAGTGCCTGGGTTACCCATGGGGGTGGGACTAGCACCGGCCTCGAAGGATTCATGTGGGGACTGGCTGGAGTGCTAATGTCCCAGGGCAAGCACGTACTTAGCCCCAGCTCTTAAGTACTTGCTCACCTGAAGGCCTGCAAGTTAAATGGCTGCCATCTGTGAGAATAAAAACCGAAGTGGTACAGTGGGGGAGAACGGATTGGAGCCACCAATGGCTGAACAGGTTATGTCTTCCAGGCACTATTAGGCACTTATATGACCTCACTAATTCTGCGAATAACCTTTAAAAGTAGAAATGATTGTCACTCTTTTGAGGTGAGGAAACTAAAGCTCAGGGAGGTGAAGGTGATGTGCGGGTCCCCATCACAGGAAACCCAGGGGGCTGCATCCCGAGTCTTTCTGGCTCTATGGGGCTATTCTAAGTGAACTGTTCACCATGTACCAGCATGATTAACTGCAGGAACAAATACTTCCCCCCAAATCATCTGTTCTTGTTTCGCCCCCTTTCCCAGATAAATACTGCTGTTGTGGCATCGTGTTATGCTCTCCTAGTTCTTTGCTGTTCTGATGGACATAGACAGAGTCTCTTGTGCAAAGTGGCAGTTTAAAACCCTCATGGCCAACCAAACTGGAATTCCCATCTGAACTCACGTCAAGGAGCAGTATCCAGGATGGCTGCCGTGGTGTTTGGTTTCTTAAAGGCTGTTGGTTCTCCTCTAAAGCTTGAGTGCCTGGTCTTTCTGAGAATGAGGGTCCCTTTGTAACATTGAACAATTTGGGAAACCTTTCACATGACAGTAACTGTATTTTCATGAGCCATCAAGAAGTGTCACTGCTCAGTATAGCTTTAGTATTAGAAATATACAGGTCATCAGGGCGCCTGGGTGGCTCCATTGGTTTAGCATCTGAATCTTGATTATGGCTCAGGCCATGATCCCAGGGTTGTGGGATCCAGCTGATGCTCAGCATGGAGCCTGATTAAGATTCATTCTCTCTCTCTCTCTCTCTCTCTCTCTCTCTCTCTCTCTCTCTTTCTCTCTCTGCCTCACTCATGTGCTTTCTCTCTCTCTTAAAAAAAAAAGGGAGAAAAAAGAAAAGGAAAAAAAAGAAATACACAGGTTGTCTTAGCCACGTAGGGACCATGAGGCACCTGAGACCCCTCTCTTCTACATGGACTCTAACAGAAGGCTCTGGGACTCTTGCAGCCATGTCTTTCCCTCAGTAACCCAGACTCAAAGGGTGCCTTGGCCTCCTGTCTACCTGTGAGAGATAGCCAGGTATTGAGCTAATTTGAATACGAAATCTATAGCCAGAAGAAAACCAGGCAAAAGTCCCTGAGACAAACTTATCAATTTAACCAGTCCCACTGGTTAAAGTCCTTGTCTGTTTATTCAGTGTTCCTTCAGGACACACTTATCAAGGCCCCTGTGAAGCTCACAGTCTATACAGTAGCTCTAGATATAAAGGCATAAGTGCAATGAATGTGACAGGTGAGGGCAGTGGATTCCACTGAGGCAGGCTGTGCAGGGTCTGGGTTGTAGAGACACTGGCCAGGCTTGAGCTGGGTCTTCCACAGGGAGTTTACAGGGAACCCTGCTGGGCTCATGGTAGGATGGAGCTGACTGGCCCAGTAGGTGTGGGAGGCTGAGAGTCCATAATAGTTTCAGGGCCCACAACAATGTTTTAATTTCCTTTAAAATCCAAAGGAAAACATGAACTTTAGGCTCAACAAAATGTGTTAATATATAATAACATCATCTTTATGCTGATGCAACTGTAACATGTACTTTTTAAATTTTTATTTAATAGAGGAAGGGGCCTATGTAGGCAAAGGTGCCTAGAGCCCAAAACAGTCATAATGTGGCAGGATGGCAGAGTGACCTCCTGACCCAGGGAACTGCCTGAGCTGAGTCACACAGGCAGGGATGACCCAGGTGAGGAAGGGACCGCTCAGAGGCTTGGCTTAGCAATGCAGTTGGGTTGGGGGAAAAGCAGGGACCCTGAAAAGACTGTCTCAACCTTGGCCACAGCCTGTTCATTGAAGGCAAACAGCCCTTGGTTTTGCAGGCTCAGGACCAAGTGTTTGGGTGCCTCAGCCTTAGGCATCACTGAGAGGTAGATGCGAGGGAATTTCAGGACCTTCAGAATATTAGCTAAACCCAGAAAAGGTTGTATTTCTCAAATGTGAGGTATTTGCGGTGGGGGGCGGGGTTCTAGTCCCACCCTGGTCACTTGGAGTTGAGGCTTACACCTTTGAAAAGGTTTCCTCATATGAAAGCTGGGGCAGTAATTCATACAGTTTTGCTGAGGGAATTAGATAGCACATGTCGAGTGCCTTCCTAGCCCAGTGCCTGGCCTGTAGGCACTGTCAAATGCTGGTTTCTTTCTCCTTTCCTTGTATACTTGGCCTCATTCAGGGCAGGCCAAGGAGATGGAGGTGTGCTTACCTGGGCCGTGCCTTGGCTTGGTACCAGCACCACTTGTGGCTGCCCTAGCCTTACCTACCAGGCTGACTCAGAAGGTCTGGGTGGGACCATAGTTTGTGTTTAACAAGCTTTACAGGTGAATCTGCTGTGTGGCCAGGGTTGAGGGCTTTGGCCTTCACATGAGCACGTCTGTGCCACAGTTTGGTACATTTGATTTCCAAGACCCAGGCTCCCACCTTTTTGAGGGAGGGAGGAGCCTGAGGCCTCGTGTGGGGAGAGTCCAAGAGCGCAAGGCTGGGCTGGCCTGGGTCCCATCCACCCTGAAGAGGCACAGGCACTCCTTTGTCCTCGGCCCCACGGGCCTCCCCTTCTTCCTGGAGTACTTCTTTCTTTTGGCTTGAGGAATGAGCAGAGCTGAGTGGCTTTTCTCCACACTGACGTTTCCAGTTTCCCTCATCTACTTTGTCAACACACATTTGTTGCAGCCATGTGCATGGCACAGTGATTTGAGGCAGGACAGCTTAGATGTGGGCCAGGCCTTCATGGCACCACCTGATAGAACACAGATGTGTGCCTCTTATCATAAAGTAGACTAAAGTAAGGGCTACTCCACAAGGTGCACACCCTATGGGGATTAATGAATTGAGATTATGGAGGCAGCGTTGATGGATCTGGAGGAGTGAATGCCACTTCTACGGTCAGGGTAGCATGTCCACTTGGAGGGAGAGTGTGGCATGTGTAGGAAAGGCCGTGTCTGATGGTACAGGACACGGACGGTATGGAGGGCTGAAGAGGGCAGCAGAGTTTAAAGAAGTGGGCTGTGGCTGGACTAGGAAGGCTGGGCATCCCACAGGAAAGTGCTGGCACTCTTGAGTGGTCATGTCCC